>NC_041391.1:541970435-541978161 GCF_002162155.2 Triticum dicoccoides
GCCAGCGCGGGAGGTGGCGGGGCGCGCGGTCGGGCCGGGCGGGCCGGCCATGGGCCCGTAGGGCCGCGACGGCGCGGGGAGGAGAGAGAAGGCGCGGTGGGAAGGAGCTGGGGCGACGTGGTGGCTACGGGTTGGCCGGGACGGCGGCGACGATGACATGGCGGCCTGCGATTGGCTCGGGCGACGTGTCCGGCGGACATGTCCGGCGCAGATGGACATGTCCGGTGGCGCGAGGAGGAAGACTGCTAGGGTTTCGTCTGCGTTTTCGAGGGAGGAGGACTAATGTATAGGTAGAGGGAGTTAGGAGAGTCCAAATGAGGAGCGGTTTTCGCCCACACGATCATGATCGAACGACCGAGAGCATGGAGGGGACTTAGATGGGTTTTGGGCCACTTTGGAAGGGCGTTGGGCTGCAAAGAGAAAGGGGGGTTTCGGTCTACGCGGTTAACCGTTGGAGTATCAAACGGACTCCAAATGACACGAAACTTGACAGGCAGTCTACTGGTGGTATACCAAGGCTGTTTGGCAAGACTCGGTCCATTCCGAGAACGTTTAACACCCACTCACAATGAGAGACAAAAGGGGAACGCCGGAGGGCATAGGAGCGCCGGATTGCAAAACGGACAACGGGGAAAATGCTCGGATGCATGAGACGAACACGTATGTAATGCAATGCACATGATGACATGATAAAATGCAACACACAAGCAAATGACATGGCAACAACATCGAATAAGAGGCAGACACCTGGCGCATCGAATCCGGGGCGTTACAGTCACCCTTTTTATTTCTTTTTGTGGATGATGCTTTATCCACCTTGTTACACAAAGCAATTCATGATGATGGCCTAGAAGCGTTGAAGATTTGTAGAAGAGCTCCAGATATATCTCATCTTTTGTTTGCAGATGATACATTGCTTTTCTTTCATGCGAGTTCTGACCAAGCGACAATTGTCAAAGGGGTGTTGAACACATATGCGGAGGCTACGGGACAACTCATTAACCCGGCAAAGTGTTCCATCTTGTTTGCAGACAATTGCCCAACGACGGTGTCAAATGAAGTTAAAAGTATATTGGGAGTTACTCAGGAAGTATTTGAACCAAAATACTTGGGTCTTCCAGTCCCGGAAGGGATAATGAGCAAAGGTAAATTAGAACCACTTCAAGCCAAGTTGAGTAAGAGGCTAGTGGATTGGAGCAAGAGGTATATGTCCATGGCAAGTAAAGAAGTTCTTATTAAGGCGGTTGCACAAGCAATACCTACATATGTCATGAGTGTTTTTAAATTGCCCATGTCAGTCTGTGATGACCTGACCCGCATGATAAGGCAATACTGGTGGGGTGTGGAGAATGGAAAGAGGAAAATGGCATGGCTTGCTTGGGATAAAATGATACTACCCAAAGCTATGGGTGGAATGGGTTTCAGGGACATGAGAGCTTTTAACCAAGCTCTCCTAGCAAAGCAGGCGTGGAGATTAATTGAGCACCCCGGAAGTCTAGTCGCGAGACTGTTGTGTGCCAAATATTACCCTTCTGGCAGCTTGGTGGACACTATGTTTACTGGCAATGCTTCTGCTGTCTGGAGAGGTATAGAACATGGGCTAGAGCTGGTGAAAAAAGGTATCATATGGAGAGTGGGTAACGGCAATAGTATCAGGACTTGGCGAGATCCATGGATCCCTAGAGGGCCTTCGCTAAAACCAATTACCCCCAAAAGGAGATGCCGACTTAACAGAGTTTCTGAGTTTCTTGATCATAGAGGTAACTGGAATATTGATCTTCTCAATGAACATTTTTGGCCGGTAGACGTGCAAGTGATCCGAAGTATTCGAACTTCACCCAGCCATGATGATGATTTTCTTGCATGGTTTCTAGGAAAGTTTGGGCAATTCTCAGTCAAAACAGCCTACCATTGGGCGATGCAGGAGCACATGCAGTGTCACAACACAGGAGCAAGCAGTTCTAGGCCCGAGGGGGATCGCCCCTGTTGGAATTGGGTGTGGCAGGTCCGAGTACCACATAAAATGCATACTTTTGCATGGAAAGTATCGGTAGGTGCACTGGCTACTGCTGCATGCAAAACAAAGCATCACATCAGCGACTCTGAAACTTGACGGCTGTGCGGAGATGCTAAGGATGACTCATTTCATTCGTTAATAACTTGTCCAGGTTCTGTCTTGGTATGTCATACGATGAGACAGGTGTGGCCACTGCCAACTAATGATGAGTTAATCAACACGGGGCCGGAGTGATTAATGTCCCTGCTTGCTGATAGGATTGAGAAGATACGCACCATGATAATCATGTTGCTTTGGCGTATATGGTCCTTACGGAATGACCAACTGCATCACAAAGTCATTCCACCCCTTGAGATCACAAAAGACTTTTGTTGCAGCTATCTATCTTCATTCGATCAAGCCCAGAAGTACAGCATCGATGATATTGTTAAAGGAAAAATGTCCATGGATGAACAGGTGGTCACCTCGGCTCCTGTTAATGCTCAACGTGCACCCTGGCCAAAACCTCCCATAGGCTGGGTTGCACTATCTACGGATGGTTCATTTATGAAGGAGACAGGACTAGCTCGGTCCGACATGGTGCTTAGGGATTCCGAGGGGGAGGTTATTTTCTCGGCTTGCCGGTACCTGTTTAACTTCAAAGACGCATGTAACGCCCCGGATCCGATGCGCCAGGTGTCTGCCAGCTATTCGCCGTTGTTGCCATGTCATTTGCTTGCGTGTTGCATTTTTTCATATCATCATGTGCATTGCATTGCATCGCATAAGTGTTCGTCTCATGCATCCGAGCCTTTTCCCCGTTATCCGTTTCGCAATCCGGCACTCCTATGCCCTCCGGCGTCCCCCTCTTGTCTCCTATTGTGAGCGGGTGTTAAACATTCTCGGGATGGACCGAGTCTTGCCAAGCGGCCTTGGTATACCACCGGTAGACCGCCTGTCAAGTTTCGTGCAATTTGGAGGTCGTTTGGTACTCCAACGGTTAACCGGGTAACCGTAAAAGCCTCCTTCTCTTTGCAGCCCAACACCCCTTCCAAAGTGGCCCAAAACCCAGCAAACTCCCCTCCATGCTCTCGGTCGTTCGATCACGATCGCGTGGCCGAAAACCGCTCCTCATTTGGACTCTCCTAGCTCCCAGAATCTATAAATATGCCCCTCCCCCCGAAATTCACGGATGATTCCTCCCGAAACCCTAAAAATCCCCTCTCCGCGCACCGGACATGTCCGTCCAGCCGCCGAACATGTCCATCCGCCTCCCGTGCCCAGCCGCAGGTCACCGCCCCCGCGTCCGGCCTCCTCCGTCGCCGTCCCGCGCCGGATCCGGCCAGATCCGGTGGGGCCCGTCCTCCCCGACCTCTCCCGCAGTTCCGGCCGCCGTCTCCCTCCTCTCCGGCCGTTCTCTGGTGAGATTCCGACGAGGTTGACTTTTCCCCCTTCCCCGAAAATCTGATTAAGTCCCAGATCTGTGTAATTTTCATGCCATGTTCGACCTGCCGTATCTCTGCATCCGTAGCTCCGTTTCGTGCATGTAATATGTCAAATTGTTTGTCTCAACGAGTACTTCATTTCATTCCATTGTATCATATTCATTTGAGGTCATCTAGATGCCTGAATCATCATTGCAAGAGTGCTTCATAATGTTATCTGCTGTCTGTTATCAGAACGAGCTCTTTTGTCATTTTTGCCATGATTGATGTGTGCATCCTATGAGGTTGATGTCTACATGTGTTTTGAACTATGCCATGTATTCTTTAGAGTGGTGTATGCCATGTATTTTTGTGATCAATGTAGTGACTAGCACAAGCATGCAAACTAGGCATCATGATGTTGCTGTTTTAGTCCCTGTTCTGCTGTTATTTTGATGCCATATAAACTTGATGCTTCAGAGAGATCCATGCATATTTGGAGATACTTCAGTAAGGATGTTTTGAACATATGGTTATGCTCTATCCATCCCTGCCCTTGGTTGCAATTATGGAGTAGTCTAGCATATCATTTTCGTGCTCTACTTTTGCTTCAAAATGTTTCCTGGCAGATTGTTTACATGTTATTCAATTTTACCAAGGTTGCTATAGTTGATTCTTGCATGCTATGAACTTGTTCTTGACTTGGTTTGTTTCACAAACATGTCTTCTTGATGATGCTATGCTTATATTGTCATGCAATGACTTGTGGTGAGTGATTCAAGCTTGTTAAGTAGGGTACATGATGTTGCTGTTTTGCTAGGCTGAATCTGTTATTTCATGATGCTATATAAACATGTTGCTACTAGTCATTCTATGCATAATCTGGAGATGTTCACTAAATATGTTTTGGTCTACATGTCATGCTCTATCCATCCATGCCCCTGGTTGCATTTATAGCTTGCTGTAGCTTGTTCATATCTTGCTCCAAAGTTGCTTCATAATGTTGCTGTCAGCCTATTAACATTAAGTTGAGTTGTTACCATGATTGTTGCTAGTGATCCATGCACCCTATGGACTTGCTATTGCCATGCTTAGCTTCACAAACATGCCTTCTTACTGTTGGGTACCTTGCCATGCCATGTAATGCTCTGTAGTGAGTTGCACAAGCTCACCAACATGCCTTCATAATTCTGTTCCTGCCATGTATGAATCTGTAATCTGTAATATAACTTGCCATGTTTACGTGGGTGCCATCATATTTTCTGATCCTTTTTGGCTTATGGTCAGTAAAGGACTTTTGATCTATGCAATTAGTAGATTCATGCCATGCCTTTGTTTGCCATGATAAGTTCCTGTAACATGTTGTTTGATAGCTCTCTAAACATTGCAACCTGATGTTATTTTTTGCAAAGTCTGAATTGTTATAACTTGCAATCTTACCATGTGTGTTTGGACATGTTCTAGTGATTTCTGGAGATAGTTCAGTGTTCATGTTTTGACATGCTTTACCTGTACATCATGACCATGCCTTTTGTTTTCTTGTTGGGGTGCTGTAGCATGTTGTTTTGATGCTTGCAATATGCCTAGTTGCTGTTTTGGACAGATTGTTGCTATAACTTGTATAGAGTGTGTGTGTTGAACCGTTGCTCCATTTTGAGTGTGCTCTATATGAAACTTGCTTAGAATTGCATGTAGCTTCATATTATCATGTTGCATCTTTGTTTTGAGGTGTTTGCTTGATTTTTGTATGCATTTTGCATTAATGCCATGTTTAACTTGTTTTGCTCATATCTTCTAGATCGTAGCTCCGAACTAAATGAACTTTATATATAACTTGACTAGAATCTCCTGTAGATCATCTTTGTGCGTCTTAAATTGCTGTTTAACAACTTGAACATAATGTTTATTCAGATCTGGACCATTTTTGAAATATGCATATGAGGAGTTACCGGAATTGTTATATGTTGTTCCCGGCCTTATTTAAACTTGCCTTGATGTGTTGCCTTTGTTTGCATCATCTCTTGTCATGAGTAGCTTCATGTAGCTTTCTCATGCATCATGCTTATTGTGCATCATGTCATGTTCATGTGTGGTTTGTTTACCATGTTGTGTGCTTCTTTTCGATAGTTCCTGTTTCGTTGCGATCGTGAGGATTCGTTCGTCTACGCTTGGTTCATCTTCGTGGCTTCATCTTCTTCATGGACTCGTTCTTCTTCCTAGCAGGATATCAGGCAAGATGACCGCTACCCTGGATCTCACTACTATCATTTCTATGCTAGTTGCTTCGTTCTATCACTATGCTACGTTACCTATCTGTTGCTCTTCAAGCCTCCCAAATTGCCATGAATCTCTAACCTTTGAGACCTTTCCTATGCAGACCGTTGTTTGGCTATGTTACCGCTTTGCTCAGCCCCTCTTATAGCGTTGTTAGTTGCAGGTGAAGTTGAAGATTTCTCCATGGTGAACAGGATTTTGGTTGGGATATCACAATATCTCTTATATTATTAATGCATCTATATATTTGGTAAAGGGTGGAAGACTCGGCCTTTTGCCTGGTGTTTTGTTCCACTCTTGCCGCCCTAGTTTCTGTCATACCGGTGTTATGTTCCCGGATTTTGCGTTCCTTACGCAGTCGGGTGATTTATGGGACCCCCTTGACAGTTCGCTTTGAATAAAACTCCCCCAGCAAGGCCCAACCTTGGTTTTACCATTTTCCTCACCACCACCTATCCCTTTCCCTTGGGTCGGCCAACCCGAGGGTCATCTTTATTTTAGCCCCCCCGGGCCAGTGCTTGTCTAAGTGTTGGTCCGAACCGAGCAACCTGCGGGGCCACCTCGGGGCAACTCGAGGGCTGGTTTTACTCGTAGCTTGACTTATCCGGTGTTGTCCTGAGAACGAGATATGTGCAGCTCCTATCGGGATTGTCGCCGCATCGGGCGGCTTTGCTGGTCTTGTTTTACCATTGTCGAAATGTCTTGTAAACCGGGATTCTGAGTCTGATCGGGTCTTCCAGGGAGAAGGTATATCCTTCGTTGATCGCGAGAGCTTGTCATGGGCTAAGTTGGGACACCCCTGCAGGGTATAATCTTTCGAAAGCCGTGCCTACGGTTATAGGCAGATGGGAATTTGTTAATGTTCGGTTGTAGATAACTTGACACCAGATCCGAGTTAAAACGCATCAACCGCGTGTGTAGCCGTGATGGTCTCTTTTCGGCGGAGTCCGGGAAGTGAACACGGTTTCTGGGTTATGTTTGACGTAAGTAGGAGTTTAGGATCACTTCTTGATCATTGCTAGCTTCACGACCGTTCCGCTTGCTCTCTTCTCGCTCTTATTTGCGTATGTTAGCCACCATATCATGCTTAGTTGCTGCTGCAGCCTCACCACTTTACCCCTTCCTTTCCCTTTAAGCTTTGCTAGTCTTGATACCCATGGTAATGGGATTGCTGAGTCCTCGTGGCTCACAGATTACTACAACAACAGTTGCAGGTACAGGTTTTGCGATGATCATGACGCGAGAGCGATGCTTGCTTGTTTTAGAGTTCTTCTTTTGCTTCTTCGATCAGGGGATAGGTTCCAGGTCGGCAGCCTGGGCTAGCAGGGTGGATGTCGTTTGAGTTTCTATTTGTGTTTCATCCATAGTCGGATGTTGATCTTATGTATTGTGATGTTGTATTCGTGTGGCATTGTATGCCTCTTGTATGTATCCCCATCTATTATGTAATGTTGATGTAATGATATCCACCTTGCAAAAGCATTTCAATATGCGGGTCTATCCTTGGTGGGAACTTCGAGTTCCTTTTGGATAGGGTCGCATATTGGGCGTGACAAGTTGGTATCAGAGCCTCGACCGACCCTAGGAGCCCCCTTGATTGATCGGTAGTTTGGCCGTTGTTGAGTCTAGAAGAACACTATTTTCGGAGTTTAGTTATATCGGAGAGTAGGAATTCTTTTTACTCCTCAGCCCCTTCGTCGCTCTGGTAAGGAATCTTGACGTAGGTGTTTTGAATTACTTCTCTTCCCTTTCAAACTTTCTTTAGGATCACGCTGTTGGTTTTTCGATCGTTGTTCCTCAGCTCTTTTCATCCGGTGCATTTCTCGTCAAGTCGACTCGAGCCTCTTCATCATTGAGTTCAATCCTCAGTTGTTTTCTTTCCCACCCGCCCACCCTTCTTCTTCTCGGAACCGGAGTCCGTAATCGAGTATCCATCCTACTCGTGCGAAGCTTTTACATTCTTTCAACCGGTGTTTTCTCTTCAAGATATTCGTCGGTTTCCCCTTCCAAGTTGCCTTTGTTTTTCCCGCCC
>NC_041391.1:541978567-542046887 GCF_002162155.2 Triticum dicoccoides
GACTCTCTCTCGACCATCAATTTCATTTGTGTGGAGCCTCTTCAGTCTTTCATAAATTATTTCAACCGGTGAATTCTTGTCTCGGTGGACATTCTTCATCTCTTTTTTCTTTCCGGTGGACTCAATTCATGTTTTTCGGGTTGATCACATTCTTTTCCCTGGATCAAGTGTTCTCCTTGTTCGTTCGCCTCTTGCCAGTTTTTTTCCTTCCGGAGTGCTTAAGACATCTCAGGAGATTCGTCTGTGTTCGAATTAATTCGTGGTTGTCACCTCATTCAAATATTTCAATTATGTCGGTGCATCAACCATCTCGTCAACAATCCTTTTCAACGGTGTTTTCTCTTTAGTGGGCCCTAACCCACAGGTCTTTTCCCAGGATCTTACCTGACTCTTCTAATTCCCCCGGAGTTATTCTCAAATTCTTTTCAAGTTTGATGTAAGTATGATTTCATCAGTCAGATGCCTTTCCAAGATCGATTTCAAATCATTTCATTGTTGGCTCAACCTCTTTGCTTTTCATTCTCCCGGAGTATCTCTATAATTTTGGTGGTGTTTCCCGTTGTCATTTGAAGATCGCAGAAGAGTTTTCCTTTAAATCTTGTCCGTTCTCTCGAAGTTTCGTCGTTCTAGCTTCATGCTATCCTCTCGAATTATTCCATTTGTCAGATATTCTTTTCTTAACCATCCGGAGTATGTCAGGAGTTGTTTTTCCATTTCTTTTCACCGGAGGCCATCATTCCAGTTATCGTTCTCTATTTATCCCGGTGCTTCGTTCAAGTATTCTTTATCAGTTCATGATCTCTTTGTCCTTTTGCATCTAAATCCCCTATTGCTTATTGGTTCTTCTAATTCTTCCCAGTGATTATTTCTTCTTCATCAGTCATTTCGAATTCTTACGGTGGTTCGTTCAAGATTCTTTTCCTTGATTCTTTTTCCTTGATTATCATATTAATTCATTCGTTCCTTCCAATCCTACCGGTGGTTCGACCTTCTCAAGTTTGTGATATGTCATTTCTCAATCCTTTTCAAGAAGAATAAGTAGTATGCCAAATCTGTTGCTTGTCATCAATTTAATTTTATGAAGGATAAGCATAACATAAATCTTATTCTTATTTCATCCAAGCAATCAATCTTTTCCTTTGGAGTTTGTTCTTGTTGAATAAATTCTAGTTCCAAGTGTTTTCATATTTCTTTTCCGGAGTTCAATTTCCTCGGCCATTTCATCGGAACCTCCATCTAAATCATCGCAAGGCTCATCATATTCTTTCATCCTTCATTCTATCTCATCATCCTTTTGTTACCGGAGTTCTTCATGGTGGTTCTTCATGATCTAATTCACTCTTCAAGAGTTCATCAAGATTTTGTTGGAGGAGTTTAAGTATCTTTTCTTCTCGCGTCTCGAAGTGCAATTAATTCTCCATATTCTTTTGAAGTGGAGTTTTGCATTTCTTCGTTCTTCTCAGTTATCCAATCATTTCCGTTTGTGGCCGGTTATCACCTTATGATTTTGAGATGTTACCTCTAAGTCCACAACAAACCTATTCTTTTCGTTGTTGATTTTCTCAACAACTCCATTCAACCCTTCCTTCTAAGTTCTTTTCATTCATTTCTTTCAATTCTTCCGGAGGCCTTGTGTTGTTCCTCTCGTCAAGTATCATTTCATCTTCCCTAGTTCATGATTTGATCCTCTCCATGTTCAGTCGGAGAGCTGCCTAAATCCTTTCAGTCTTATTCGTTTCTTATCTCATTCTAACCGGAGTGGTTTCATAGTCTATCTGATTCCGTGAGCTTTCGATTCTTGTCATTCTCGTCATTCCTCTCTTCTTCTCGAGTGCTCTCGATTCTTTGCTTCTTCTCTTGAGTTCTTGTTTCACCTCATCCCTTTTCCGTTCCGTCTCGGTCCTAAGATCTCGGGACGAGATCTCTTGTTAGTGGAGGAGTGTTGTAACACCCCGGATCTGATGCGCCAGGTGTCTGCCAGCTATTCGCCGTCGTTGCCATGTCATTTGCTTGCGTGTTGCATTTTGTCATGTCATCATGTGCATTGCATTGCATCGCATAAGTGTTCGTCTCATGCATCCGAGCCTTTTCCCCATTGTCCGTTTCGCAATCCGGCACTCCTATGCCCTCCGGCATCCCCCTCTTGTCTCCTGTTGTGAGCGGGTGTTAAACGTTCTCGGAATGGACCGAGTCTTGCCAAGCGGCCTTGGTATACCACCGGTAGACCGCCTGTCAAGTTTCGTGCCATTTGGAGGTCGTTTGGTACTCCAACGGTTAACTGGGTAACCGTAAAAGCCTCCTTCTCTTTGCAGCCCAACCCTTCCAAAGTGGCCCAAAACCCAGCAAACTCCCCTCCATGCTCTTGGTCATTCGATCACGATCACGTGGCCGGAAACCGCTCCCCATTTGGACTCTCCTAGCTCCCAGAATCTATAAATATGCCCTCCCCCCGAAATTCACGGATGATTCCTCCCGAAACCCTAAAAATCCCCTCTCCGCGCACCGGACATGTTCGTCCAGCCGCCGGACATGTCCAGCCGCCTCCCGTGCCCAGCCGCAGGTCGCCGCCCCCGCGTCCGGCCTCCTCCGCCGCCGTCCCGCGCCGGATCCGGCCAGATCCGGTGGGGCCCGTCCTCCCCGACCTCTCCCGCAGTTCCGGCCGCCGTCTCCCTCATCTCCGGCCGTTCTCCGGCGAGATTCCGACGAGGTTGACTTTTTCCCCTTCCCCGAAAATCTGATCAAGTCCCAGATCTGTGTAATTTTCATGCCATGTTCGACCTGCCGTATCTCTGCATCCGTAGCTCCGTTTTGTGCGTGTAATATGTCAAATTGTTCCTCTCAACGAGTACTTCATTTCATTCCATTGCATCATATTCATTTGAGGTCATCTAGATGCCTGAATCATCATTGCAAGAGTGCTTCATAATGTTATCTACTGTCTGTTATCAGAACGAGCTCTTTTGTCATTTTTGCCATGATTGATGTGTGCATCCTATGAGGTTGATGTCTACATGTGTTTTGAACTATGCCATGTATTCTTTAGAGTGGTGTATTCCATGTATTTTTGTGATCAATGTGGTGACTAGCACAAGCATGCAAACTAGGCATCGTGATGTTGCTGTTTGTCCCTGTTCTGCTGTTATTTTGATGCCATGTAAACTTGATGCTTTAGAGAGATCCATGCATATTTGGAGATACTTCAGTAAGGATGTTTTGAACATATGGTTATGCTCTATCCATCCCTGCCCTTGGTTGCAATTATGGAGTAGTCTAGCATGTCATTTTCGTGCTCTACTTTTGCTTCAAAACGTTTCCTGGCAGATTGTTTACATGTTATTCAATTTTACCAAGGTTGCTATAGTTGATCCTTGCATGCTATGAACTTGTTCTTGACTTGGTTTGTTTGACAAACATGTCTTCTTGATGATGCTATGCTTATCTTGTCATGCAATGACTTGTGGTGAGTGATTCAAGCTTGTTAAGTAGGGTACATGATGTTGCTGTTTTGGTAGGCTGAATCTGTTATTTCGTGATGCTATATAAACATGTTGCTACTAGTCATTCTATGCATAATCTGGAGATGTTCACTAAATATGTTTTGGTCTACATGTCATGCTCTATCCATCCATGCCCCTGGTTGCATTTATAGCTTGTTGTAGCTTGTTCATATCTTGCTCCAAAGTTGCTTCATAATGTTGCTGTCAGCCTGTTAACATTAAGTTGAGTTGTTACCATGATTGTTGCTAGTGATCCATGCACCCTATGGACTTGATATTGCCATTCTTAGCTTCATAAACATGCCTTCTTACTGTTGGGTGCCTTGCCATGCCATGTAATTCTCTGTAGTGAGTTGCACAAGCTCACCAACATGCCTTCATAATTCAGTTCCTGCCATGTATGAATCTGTAATATAACTTGCCATGTTTACGTGGGTGCCATCATATTTTCTGATCCTTTTTGGCTTATGGTCAGTAAAGGACTTTTGATCTATGCAATTAGTAGATTCATGCCATGCCTTTGTTTGCCATGATAAGTTCCTGTAACATATTGTTTGATAGCTCTAAACATTGCAACCTGATGTTATTTTTTGCAAAGTCTGAATTGTTATAACTTGCAATCTTACCATGTGTGTTTGGACATGTTCTAGTGATTTCTGGAGATAGTTCAGTGTTCATGTTTTGAGATGCTTTACCTATACATCATGACCATGCCTTTTGTTTTCTTGTTGGGGTGCTGTAGCATGTTGTTTTGATGCTTGCAATATGCCTAGTTGCTGTTTTGAACAGATTGTTGCTATAACTTGTATAGAGTGTGTGTGTTGAACCGTTGCTCCGTTTTGAGTGTGCTCTATATGAAACTTGCTTAGAATTGCATGTAGCTTCATATTATCATGTTGCATCTTTGTTTTGAGGTGTTTGCTTGATTTTTGTATGCATTTTGCATTAATGCCATGTTTAACTTGTTTTGCTCATATCTTTTAGACCGTAGCTCCGAACTAAATGAACTTTATATGTAACTTGACTAGAATCTCCTGTAGATCATCTTTGTGCGTCTTAACTTGCTGTTTAACAACTTGAACATAATGTTTATTCAGATCTGGACCATTTTCGAAATATGCATATGAGGACTTACCGGAATTGTTATATGTTGTTCCCGGCCTTATTTAAACTTGCCTTGATGTGTTGCCTTTGTTTGCATCATCTCTTGTCATGAGTAGCTTCATGTAGCTTTGTCATGCATCATGCTTGTTGTGCATCATGTCATGTTCATGTGTGGTGTGTTTACCATGTTGTGTGCTTCTTTTCGATAGTTCCTGTTTCGTTGCGACCGTGAGGATTCGTTCGTCTACGCTTGGTTCGTCTTCGTGGCTTCGTCTACGCGTTGTTAGTTGCAGGTGAAGTTGAAGATTTCTCCATGGTGAACAAGATTTTGGTTGGGATATCACAATATCTCTTATATTATTAATGCATCTATATATTTGGTAAAGGGTGGAAGACTCGGCCTTTTGCCTGGTGTTTTGTTCCACTCTTGCCGCCCTAGTTTCCGTCATACCGGTGTTATGTTCCCGGATTTTGGGTTCCTTACGCGGTCGGGTGATTTATGGGACCCCCTTGACAGTTCGCTTTGAATAAAACTCCTCCAGCAAGGCCCAACCTTGGTTTTACCATTTGCCTCACCACCACCTATTCCTTTCCCTTGGGTCGGCCAACCCGAGGGTCATCTTTATTTTAGCCCCCCCGGGCCAGTGCTTGTCTAAGTGTTGATCCGAATCGAGCAACCTGCGGGGCCACCTCGGGGCAACTCGAGGGCTGGTTTTACTCGTAGCTTGACTTATTCGGTGTTGCCCTGAGAACGAGATATGTGCAGCTCCTATCGGGATTGTCGGCGCATCGGGCGGCTTTGCTGGTCTTGTTTTACCATTGTCGAAATGTCTTGTAAACCGGGATTTCGAGTCTGATTGGGTCTTCCTGGGAGAAGGTATATCCTTCATTGATCGCGAGAGCTTGTCATGGGCTAAGTTGGGACACCCCTGCAGGGTATAATCTTTCCAAAGCCATGCCTGCGGTTATAGGTAGATGGGAATTTGTTAATGTCCGATTGTAGATAACTTGACACCAGATCCGAATTAAAACGCATCAACCGCGTGTGTAGCCGTGATGGTCTCTTTTCGGCGGAGTCCGGGAAGTGAACACGGTTTCTGGGTTATGTTTGACGTAAGTAGGAGTTCAGGATCACTTCTTGATCATTGCGAGCTTCACGACCGTTCCGCTTGCTCTCTTCTCGCTCTTATTTGCGTATGTTAGCCACCATATCATGCTTAGTCGCTGCTGCAGCCTCACCACTTTACCCCTTCCTTTACCTTTAAACTTTGCTAGTCTTGATACCCATGGTAATGGGATTGCTGAGTCCTCGTGGCTCACAGATTACTACAACAATAGTTGGAGGTACAGGTTTTGCGATGATCATGACGCGAGAGCGATGCTTGCTTGTTTTGGAGTTCTTCTTCTGCTTCTTCGATCAGGGGATAGGTTCCAGGTCGGCAGCCTGGGCTAGCAGGGTGGATGTCGTTTGAGTTTCTGTTTGTGTTTCATTTGTAGTCGGATGTTGATATTATGTATTGTGATATTGTATTCGTGTGGCATTGTATGCCTCTTGTATGTATCCCCATCTATTATGTAATGTTGATGTAATGATATCCACCTTGCAAAAGCGTTTCAATATGCGGGTCTATCCTTGGTGGGACCTTCGAGTTCCTTTGGATAGGGTCGCATATTGGGCATAACAACGCACTTGAAGCAGAGATTAGTGCTATTCTTGAAGGACTGTCAATTAGTATACAACGGTCGGATTTTCCAATTGTGATCCAATCCAATAACGCGACGGCTATTGCTGCACTGACTGATGACTCGCTGGACCGTTCTGCATACGGTCATCTCATGTTAGAAATCAAGAAAACTCTTGAGTCGCGTGGGTTTATTTCATTGAAAATTGAGCGTCATCAAAATAGAGTTGCTCATAATTTAGCTAGTATAGGAAGATCTGGTGGTAGCACCGCTTGTTGGTTGCGGCGGTTGCCAGACAGTGTTGCTCATGTTGTACTAGCTGACTGTAATTCTGTTTCTGAGGCATAGAACCCACCTTTTCCAAAAAAAAAAGATAGGCCTGTCTGGCACAAAGGCTGATTGTTCCTCTGAAATGATGTCCGGAAGAATCATCTTCAATCTGTTCGCAATCACCTTGGACGCAATCTTATATAATACATTGCATAAGCTGATGGGTCTAAACTAAGTTAGCATAGTAGGATTCATTAGCTTGGGCATGAGAACCAGGACCGTATCATTGATGCTTTTAGGTTGTTCCGTTTCTAAATCTCCTCTCATGGGCCTCGGGCCGAGCTGAAGTGGCAGCCCGGCAATAGGAGAGTGGACTTAGGCAAAAATTATTACGCCGACAAAGGTATCAAACTCACAACCTCTTCGGCCTTTCTAAGAAGGCAACTAGCGAGCTAGCTTTTCCTTATGTTAAAGAATGTTCTTTTCCGAATCAATAGTCCCACCTCGCTATAGTATATCAGAACGCACCAATTTATATACATGTGTATGCAGACAATTAACAAGCCCTAAGATGAGGTCTGGGATTAGACGGTCGGGACGGATAATTAAAAGGAAAATGAGGTGCATGACGTTGCATACGTGCATTGTAAAAAGAAGGAATTGCGGGCTATGAAAGGAAGGATGCATTTGAGGATTATTCATATATGGGATGCAATGATATTGCCATACATGAAAGGATGGAAGGAGTTGGATGATTAAAAGGAATGAGATGCATGGACGTCTACATGCATTGTAAAAAGGAATTGTGGGCTATTAATGGGAGGATCTATATGAGGATTATTACGGGACGCAAGGATGCATGAAAAAAGATGGAAGGACATGTGCATGTTGCAAGACACTTATATGAAAAGGATGCATTCCAACGTATGGTCCAAAACTATATAAGGGCAAAATATGTATTACCTCACATTGGAGATGTCCCTTCGGCACCAAAACTCATTTTGTGATCATTGTGCAGCTGAGATCAAGTGGTTCACCAGTCTAATAATACCTTGCAAAAATAGTATAACATGGCCCCCACAATTTTCCTAAACCTCGATTCGTGCGTCTGCCTGCCGGCGGTGGCACCGTCGGATGTCGTACCGCGTGGGTGGGCGTTTTGAAGGATCGGGCAATTAGTGTTTTCTTCGTACCGAAGCACGAGGTGTTGTGCTTGCAGATGCACGCCAATTTATCCTTCTCATGCATCCTCTCTCTCTGAGTTATTAGTTCCCTTTCTGCGTCTCTATGTCGTGAAAATTTGATGCCCTCTTTGATGATTTAAAAAATAAATTGCTCAATATCTATAGCCAATATTAGATTTTAATTCAAAGGATTTGATTTTAGTAGTTTAGCTCTGTCTTCACATATATAAATAATTTATCAGAAGATTTGCGAAACAACATGTGGTTAGATGGTTAGGTGGACAGTGTGGTATCCCCAGCACACTAGGGTTCAAGTCCTGATGCTCGCATTTATTCATGAATTTATTTCAGGATATCCCGTGATCCGTGTTCAGTGGAAGGAAACGTTCCCGTCGATTACGAGGCGCCTTTGGTGATTTCGTCAATCTTAAGATGATATGTCGGCTCGGTCTTTCGGAGGTGCTCATCGTTGTAGGATGTGTGTGTGTGTTTATAGAGATGAGTGTATGCGTGTATATATAAGCGCATGCGTCTGTATTGTGTTCAAGAAAAAGATCAAAGGAGTTTTTTTTCCTACCACACGTAGGCCCCAATTCCTGATTGATTTTTCTTTACGAACCGCTAATTGGAGCCGTAAAAATCATGCACGTGCTCGTCATTCAAAATATACTCATTACCGCAAATCTATGTCATGCTCGGTGAGAAATTTCCAATTATTCACACCAATATAGTAATCTAGATACCGTCAACAATTTATACATTGTCCCTCATCTGATTATTTTGTTGACCACAGACAAAGATCTGCGACATATGTGGACGCGAACCATATGTTGCCAACTCTTGCATCACCTTGATGAGGTCATCGGAATGCCGTCCCCAAGTTAAAATGTTGTCACTTAGTTAGCATCATCCTTACAAGTTTAGAGCAGCGAGCCTCCAAAGCTTCGTCTTCCACCTATTTTCTCACCCGTCGTTTCATAAAAACCTTTTTGCAGCGTTATATTTTTTTTCTACACTCCGGTTGCAACTGTTTAATTAAATTGGATTGTGGGCTGCATGAGACAAAGAAAAGAAGATTGTTGGTACTGATCTAATAGGGAGATTAGGACATGTACGCCCTAATGGGAATGTAGGTTGCATGAGATGGAGACATACTAAGGTCGAAAGGCCCTACGGATGTCGTCGGATCGGTCTGATGGATTTTTTGGTGGACACATCTCAACATCCTTTCCCGTTGCAACGCACGGGCATTTGTGCTAGTTATATGTAATTAAATAGCTGATCTCCATTAATATATTCATTTTAACGTGCAAACTGAGCCACCTCAGCATTTATTAATTTATGGAAAAAGACTCACTTCGACATGCAACTGTGCATTAAAAAGATTCAATTTTGAAAAAATCTAGCAAAATGCAAGCACTTAAACCAAGTCTAGAACATGATTTTTTGACCACAATGAACCTAACTAGTTAAGCTAGCATTGCATTGGCAACAATGTTAGGTGTTGTTTATGTGGATTTTTAAAGCAGTTTCCATAGAGAAAAGGCCGATTCAGACAAATCCTATGTAGCTAAATAGGTGGCCTTGATTAATATATTTATTTTAACATGCAACTAAGCCACCTCAGCATGCATTAATTTATGAAAAAAATACTCACCTCAACACGCAACTATGAATTTAAAAAGATTCATATATTTTAATTATATTATGCTACCCACATTCAATAAATGTTTTATAGTTCTATCAGATAACAAAATATCATTGGAATGTATTGCATATAATATTTGTGGCAACACACAAGTATCATCTAATTAGAGAAAAATATAAAACCCAATAAAACAAGATTTTTTGGGAACCGACTTTAGTTATATATATGGGCGGTAGGGGAGAATATCTGATGCACCGAACTCATGTTGTATCCGAAAATTATGGGAAAAAATTAGCACATTCACACAACATCAATGTAGGTTGTCAAAAAAGTTCCAGTCAAATGCTAGATATTTTAAAATGTTTTATGACATTTGGTGCACCGGTAGGTGGTAGCACCACAAGTGTGGGTACACCGGATACATTCTGTGGGCCATAGTGACCCCCTCCCCCCGCATAAAGGTACTTCCACAACTTCTCTTGCTCACACTCATATTGTGCCCATGACTTCACCAAAACTACAGAGGTAATGTGACTCCATATAATATAATTTCCATCCCGCTAATATGTCTAAAACATATCAATATCTTTTGTATGATTCATGATATATTATTATGAATGCTAAACACTTTGGTCATACTTTTGATTAAATTTTATTGGACAAATTTATTAATTCATTGCCTAGTGTCAGTTTTTGTTTTCAGGTGTTTTTGTATTTTCGAGAAAACAACCAGATTTGTTTGAGAAAAATCACATAAAATTGCACTGGTACAACGAGCTGCTATACAAACGGTTTTTAACCCTTTTCCGCGACGGCATTTTAAACCGTCGCCTTGCCAGTGTGAGCGATAGGGGGTCCTTCCCACACGACCCATGAACCATTGGGGATAGGGAGTCACAATGCATACGTTTTGCATAACAAAGCGTATGCGATGCCGACATCTATCCCAAACGCGAGCCTTCAGACAACTCTTTGGGATATCTCAAATATCCCAAACGCTCCATCCTTGCTACTTGTTTATGCTCGCACTACCATCGTAGTCGGTATTCCGTGGTGCTACGTTTATGATGCCCGCTCCATCACAAACAGTTTACGATTATAGAACATGTATGATAAGAAAACAATCACACACATTTTGCATCACACTGGGTTAAGCCAGTGCACCCGTGTCCGTTGCGCGTCATCCGAGTCTTCATATATAGCACCATTTGGCAGCAAAAAAGCGTGAGAGAGGGTCAGAAGACTACCACACCAGCATGTGACCCAAATATATATGAATTTAAAGGGTGGTGTGTGATATTCAAATTCCCAATGCACAACTTTGACCGTGCGGGCCCACAGGTAGGCGCATCGTCAAAGATCGGTGAGAGGGCTCGAAGTCAACAACCACCTGGAGGTGGTCAAATATATGTATGAATAAAGGGTGTGATGTTTAAATACACAATGCACAACTTTGGTGGCACCTGCCTCGCAAACCAGAAAACCCCCCTTGGATATATCTATAGTGACAGTCTAATAAGGTCGTAGCTAGCTAGGGTGTTTGCCCCAACCCCCACTTCGTGTCGGCGGGACGCATGCACGTACTCATACTTTGGTCATACATGCATGTCATCATGACCTACCATAAGACTGACTAGTGAATATATCGCTTGGTCAAACGATCACTATTGTTGTCGATAAAAAATGGATAGAATACACTACTTGGGCCAATAGATTAGACCGTCATCAAAAATCGCACGAGAGGGGCCACAAAACTAGCACCGCCTGCATGCAGCCCAAAATAATGTACGTTGGGAGGGGTGATGTGTTTTACATATCAAATAATGTACAATTTAGATGTGGCGCCTGCCTCTCGATACAGAAAACCCCCATGAAAGCCAGGTAATTAAGGATGACATAGTAGGGTACGGTGTCGGTCGAACCCAACAATTCGAGTGCGTGGGAGGGAATCCTGATAACGCATGAGTTCAAACTTTGCTTGAACATGTCACCGTGACCCGCCCTAACACGAACTAGGAGGAATCCATCCATGGCCAAACCCCCCTGTTTATCGGTCAAAGCGATTATATATATAGAACTCGGGGAACCCACAGATATGTGTGTCGCCTAAAACCGCACAAGGGAGATGGGGGCGATCAGAAGACCCCCTATACCCTGCATGCGGTCCAAAAATATGTATGGGTGGTGTGTGATCTATTCAAATCCCCAATGCACAACTTTGATGGGGCGCCAACTACATTACAAACCGAACACCGTACCCCCAAGCTAGGTTCAAGACAAACGATGCCAGTTCCCCAACTTCGAGGCAGGGTGGGCGGGAGGGTATCTGTTGGTGCAATATCTTCCTACCTTTGTTTTGGAGGTTGTTGACAGAAGCAGGTATGGACTGATTTGTTTGCTAGTGCATACGGAGAGAAATAGTCCATACAGAACCGAAGAGAATGCTATCTCCGGTGCCAAGTTCGAGGAACTTCACCGAAGTATATCTGCGTTGTAGAGAAGAGTGAGCTATATTTGTTGAAGTCATATAGACGAGAAGATTTAAGAGAAGAAATTAACCCCTCGAACGTTTACTGCTGAAGCGAAGCATTTGGTTCGGTACCGTCGTCCGAAGAAATTGACTGCAGTGAATGGAAGTCAAAGACAAAGTGAAGACGTAGTATTCATTTCGTTGGTCTTCTTCTATTTATTTGAGTCACATGACCTCCGTACTATTAAGAGGGGTATAGGTTCTCAAAGCTTAGATCCGCTATGATGCCTAGCCAAAACCTATGAAAGTTGCGAGAGAAATCTCTTTGTGTTCCGAGAAAATACTTGCCGGCAAGAGATTGTGATCTTCTTTGCTGCGATAGATTTGTCTCAGACCGAGGAGTTTGTAGTACTTGCTCCACAAGAAATGTTACTGTTGTGCTCAAATCCAACCGTTGGACTCGTGTCATTTGGCCATTGGCTGCTATCAGTGTCCAATTTGGTCATTTCCCATCAGGGAAGGTTGCGGCTATAAATAGACACCCTGCTCCAATGTTATTCGTTGGCTGCTTCACTTGAGATTTCTGAGAAGATTGATTTGAGCAACCCCTCTTTGAGTGATTTGAGTTTAAGATCCACCGAGAGAAAAATCAAGAGCCCAAACTTAGACAGTGGTTTAGCATCATAGTAGTTCTGGGTTAGAGTTCTTGTACCTATTACTCTTGAGAGCTGCGCACTCTCTAGACATATAGGTTTCGGCTCGAGTGTTGAAGAGTTGTTGTCATCACCGAGCTAGATCTTTAGCAACCAAGAGTGATTGTGGTTCGCGAAGGTCGAGTGAAGGTTTGGAGATCGCCGACAAGTATCTACCACGAGTGAAATCAACCTAAGTCTGATCAGCTCTACGTTGAAGAAGAATATGTTGAAGAGAGTTTATCTTCCGTGTTAAGTCACAACCCCTCCAACCAGACGTAGCCCTTTGGCAGAAGGGTGAATTGGTCTATCAAATCTCTCTGTCGCCATCGAGCACCACTGGTTCAATCTACTTTACCGCAATTCTTTCAGCAGTTTACTTTCATGCTCTGTGTTGATAGTTTATCCGATCGTTATCATCTGTTGTATTTCCTTTTGTGTCATCCTATCCTGTTGTCAATCTAGGACATCGTTGTGTTCTTTCGTTTCATTCTCATCACTTGTTTTCATTTGTCAATGTCATATTCCTCGGTTCATGTGTGATCTCTTACTATAGGTTTACTTCACTGTGCGTATCATGTTGTGTCTCATTCTACTGCATCTGTTTACTTGTTGCATTACTCTCATCGTAGTTAAACCTGTGATTTCCCAAGCGCGTACTGCTATTATTTCTTTCATCGAGGAATATGTTTCTGAAGATGAAGATTGATTCAGTCCATTTTAGTCTTTCCATTATTCCGCTGCTGTGATTGGGATCAGTTTCAAAACATTTGAAAGAATTTTTTAATCTCCCATTCACCCTCCCCCCCTCTGGTCGATATACTCTCGGTCCTAACAGTATCATCCAACGCATGTGCTCAAACTTGATTTGGTCTAACATGGCACACAAAGCAAGAGGAAACTGTCATGGTCAAACCCTTCTCATATGTTGGGTCAAAGGGTTAGACGAGGAACCCGTCTTGGTCAACCATTCTCGTACGTTGGGTCAAAGGGTTAGACGAGCAACCCGTCATGGTCAAACCATTCTCATATTTTGGGTCAAAGGGGTAGATTGTGTGGGCTCACAGATCTCGATCATTCTCCAATTTTTTAGAACAAGAAATAACAAAAAAAATATCATTCTACAAATTACCAAAACAAGGATCCCATTGTTTATATAATCGACATGACAGGTCACTACAGACACATATTTAGATGTTAAATGTTTGTAATGACCATATCATGGCGCTTAAATGAAGATGGGTAGATTGTGTGGGCCCACATATCTCGATCATTCTTCGATTTTTTTAGAATAAGAAATAACAAAAAAACATCATTCTAAAAATTACCAAACCAAGGATCCCATGGTTTATATAATTGACATGACTGTTGGAAATATGCCCTAGAGGCAATAATAAAAGTATTATTATATTTCATTGTTCATGATAATTGTCTTTTATTCATGCTATAACTGTATTATCCGGAAATCGTAATACACGTGTGAATACATAGACCTCAATATGTCCCTAGTGAGCCTCTAGTTGACTAGCTCGTTGTGATCAACAGATAGTCATGATTTCCTGGCTATGGACATTGAATGTCGTTGATAACGGGATCACATCATTAGGAGAATGATGTGATGGACAAGACCCAATCCTAAGCATAGCACAAAGGTCGTTTAGTTTGTTTGCTAGAGCTTTGCCAATGTCAAGTATCTCTTCCTTAGACCATGAGATCGTGTAACTCCCGGATACCGTAGGAGTGCCTTGGGTGTATCAAACGTCACAACATAACTGGGTGACTATAAAGGTGCATTACAGGTATCTCCGAAAGTAGCTGTTGGGTTGACACGGATCGAGACTGGGATTTGTCACTCCGTATGACGGAGAGGTATCTCTGGGCCCACTCGGTAATGCATCATCATAATGAGCTCAAGGTGACCAAAGTGTTGGCCACGAGATCATGCATTACGGTACGAGTAAAGTGACTTGCCGGTAACGAGACTGAACAAGGTATTGGGATACCGACGATCGAGTCTCGAGCAAGTAACGTACCGATTGACAAAGGGAATTGTATACAGGGTTTGATCGAATCCTCGACATCGTGGTTCATCCGATGACAACATCGAGAAGCATGTGGGAGCCAACATGGGTATCCAGATCCCACTGTTGGTTATTGACCGGAGAACGTCTCGGTCATGTCTACATGACTCCCGAACCCGTAGGGTCTACACACTTAAGGTTCGATGACGCTAGGGTTATAAAGGAAGTTTGTATGTGGTTACCGAATGTTGTTCGGAGTCCCGGATGAGATCCCGGACGTCATGAGGAGTTCCGGAATGGTCCGAAGGTAAAGATTTATATATGGGAAGTCCTATTTTGGCCACCGGAAAATGTTTGGGATTTTTCGGTATTGTACCGGGAAGGTTCTAGAAGGTTCCGGAGTGGGGCCCACCTGCATGGGGGGACCCACATGAACGTGAGTAGTGGGGGAAAGGCCCCACACCCCTGGTCAAGGCGCACCAAGATCCCCCCTTAGAAGGAATAAGATCATATCCCGAAGGGATAAGATCAAGATCCCTAAAAAGGGGGGATAACAATCGGTGGGGAAGGAAATGATGGGATTTCTTTACTCCCACCTTGGCCAACGCCCCAATGGACTTGGAGGGCAAGAAACCAGCCCCTCCACCCCTATATATAGTGGGGAGGCGCATGGGAGCTTAACACAAGCCAAGGCGCAGCCCCTCCCCTCCCCAACACCTCTCCTCCTCCGTATATGCTTGGCGAAGCCCTGTCGGAGTACTGCTGCACCAACTACACCACGCCGTCGTGCTGCCGTTGGAGCAATCTTCCTCAACCTCTCCTTCCCCCTTGCTGGATCAAGAAGGAGGAGACGTCTCCCGTCCCGTACGTGTGTTGAACGCGGAGGTGCTGTCCGTTCAGCACTTGGACATCGGTGATCCGAATCACGTTCGAGTACGACTCCATCATCACCATCCCCTTGGCTAGCTTCCGCTCGTGATCTACAAGTGGTATGTAGATGCAAACTCTCTCCCTTGACTCGTTGCTTAGATGAACTCATAGATGGATCTTGGTGAAACCGTAGGAAAATTTTTAATTTTCTGCAACGTTCCCCAACAGTGGTATCAGAGCCAGGTTTATGCGTAGTTCTCTTTGCACGAGTAGAACACAATTTTGTTGTGGGCGTGGATTTTGTCATCTTACTTGCCTCTACTAGTCTTTTCTTGCTTCGGCGGTATTGTGGGATGAAGCGGCCCGAACCAACCTTACACGTACGCTTACGTGAGACCTGTTCCACCGACTGACATGCACTAGTTGCATAAGGTGGCTGGCGGGTGTCTGTCTCTCCCACTTTAGTTGGAGCAGATTCAATGAAAAGGGACCTTATGAAGGGTAAATAGAAGTTGACAAAATCACGTTGTGGTTATTCATAGGTAAGAAAACGTTCTTGCTAGAACCCAATTGCAGCCACGTAAAAGATGCAACAACAATTAGAGGACGTCTAACTTGTTTTTGCAGCGATTGATCATGTGATGTGATATGGCCAGAAGTTGTGATGAATGATGAATAGTGATGTATGAGATCATGTTCTTTGTAATAGGATTCACGACTTGCATGTCGATGAGTATGACAACCGGCAGGAGCCATAGGAGTTGTCTTTATTTTTTGTATGACCTGCGTGTCATTGAAGAACGCCATGTAACTCACTTTACTTTATTGCTAAACGCGTTAGCCATAGAAGTAGAAGTAGTCGTTGGCGTGACAACTTCATGAAGACACGATGATGGAGATCATGATGATGGAGATCATGGTGTCAAGCCGGTGACAAGATGATCATGGAGCCCCGAAGATGAAGATCAATGGAGCTATATGATATTGGCCATATCATGTCACAACTATATAATTGCATGTGATGTTTATTATGTTTATGCATCTTGTTTACTTAGGACGATGGTAGTAAATAAGATGATCCCTTACAAAAATTTCAAGAAGTGTTCTCCCCTAACTGTGCGCCGTTGCTACAGTTCGTCGCTTCTAAGCACCACGTGATGATCGGGTGTGATGGATTCTTACGTTCACATACAACGGGTGTAAGACAGTTTTACACAGCGAAAACACTTAGGGTTAACTTGACGAGCCTAGCATGTGCAGACATGGCCTCGGAACACGGAGACCGAAAGGTCGAACACGAGTCGTATGGAAGATACGATCAACATGAGAATGTTCACCGACGATGACTAGTCCGTCTCACGTGATGATCGGACACGGCCTAGTCGACTCGGATCGTGTAACACTTAGATGACTAAAGGGATGTCTAATCTGAGTGGGAGTTCATAATTTGATTAGAACTTAATTATCGTGAACTTAGTCTAAAACCTTTGCAAATATGTCTTGTAGATCAAATGGCCAACGCTCATGTCAACATGAACTTCAACGCGTTCCTAGAGAAAACCAAGCTGAAAGATGATGGAAGCAACTATACGGACTGGGTCCGGAACCTGAGGATCATCCTCATAGCTGCCAGGAAACAATATGTCCTAGAAGGACCGCTAGGTGACGCTCCCGTCCCAGAGAACCAAGACATTATGAATGCTTGGCAAACTCGCGCTGATGATTACTCCCTCGTTCAGTGCGGCATGCTTTACAGCTTAGAACCGGGGCTCCAAAAGCGTTTTGAGCATCACGGAGCATATGAGATGTTCGAAGAGTTGAAACTAGTTTTCCAAGCTCATGCCCGGGTCGAGAGATATGATGTCTCCGACAAGTTCTACAGTTGTAAGATGGAGGAAAACAGTTCTGTCAGTGAGCACATCCTGAAGATGTCTGGATTGCACAACCGTATGACCCAGCTGAACATTAACCTCCCAGATGAGGCGGTTATTGACAGAATCCTCCAGTCGCTCCCACCAAGCTACAAGAGCTTTGTGATGAACTACAACATGCAGGGGATGGAAAAGACCATTCCTGAAGTGTTCTCGACGCTGAAGTCAGCAGAGGCTGAAATCAAGAAAGAACATCAAGTGTTGATGGTCAATAAGACCACTAAGTTCAAGAAGGGCAAGGGTAAGAAGAACTTCAAGAAGGACGGCAAGGAGGTTGCCGCGCCTGGTAAGCCAGTTACCGGGAAGAAGTCAAAGAATGGACCTAAGCCTGAGACTGAGTGCTTTTATTGCAAGGGGAAGGGTCACTGGAAGCGGAACTGCCCCAAATACTTAGCAGATAAGAAGGCCGGCAAAACCAAAGGTATATTTGATATACATGTAATTGATGTGTACCTTACCAGTACTCGTAGTAACTCCTGGGTATTTGATACCGGTGTCGTTGCTCATATTTGTAACTCACAGCAGGAGCTGCGGAATAAACGGAGACTGGCGAAGGACGAGGTGACGATGCGCGTCGGGAATGGTTCCAGAGTCGATGTGATCGCCGTCGGCACGCTGCCTCTACATTTACCTACGGGATTAGTTTTGAACCTTAATAATTGTTATTTAGTGCCAAGTTTGAGCATGAACATTGTATCTGGATCTCGTTTAATACGAGATGGCTACTCATTTAAGTCTGAGAATAATGGTTGTTCGATTTATATGAGAGATATGTTTTATGGTCATGCTCCGATGGTCAATGGTTTATTCTTAATGAATCTCGAGCGTAATATTACACATGTTCATAGTGTAGATGCCAAAAGATGTAAAGTTGATAACGATGGTCCCACATACTTGTGGCACTGCCGCCTTGGTCACATTGGTGTCAAGCGCATGAAGAAGCTCCATGCCGATGGACTTTTAGAGTCTCTTGATTATGAATCGTTTGACACGTGCGAACCATGCCTCATGGGCAAGATGACCAAGACTCCGTTCTCCGGAACAATGGAGCGAGCAACCAACTTATTGGAAATCATACATACCGATGTGTGCGGTCCAATGAGCGTTGAGGCTCGCGGAGGATATCGTTATGTTCTCACTCTCACTGATGACTTAAGTAGATATGGGTATGTCTACTTAATGAAACACAAGTCTGAGACCTTTGAAAACTTCAAGGAATTTCAGAATGAGGTGGAGAATCAACGTGACCGAAAGATAAAGTGCCTACGATCAGATCGTGGAGGAGAATATTTAAGTCACGAATTTGGCACACACTTAAGGAAATGTGGAATCGTTTCACAACTCACGCCGCCTGGAACACCTCAGCGAAACGGTGTGTCCGAACGTCGTAATCGCACTCTATTGGATATGGTGCGGTCTATGATGTCTCTTACTGATTTACCGCTATCATTTTGGGGATACGCTCTAGAGACAGCTACATTCACTTTAAATAGGGCACCGTCTAAATCCGTTGAGACGACACCATATGAATTATGGTTTGGGAAGAAACCTAAGCTGTCGTTTCTAAAAGTTTGGGGATGCGATGCTTATGTCAAGAAACTTCAACCTGAAAAGCTCGAACCCAAGTCGGAAAAATGCGTCTTCATAGGATACCCTAAGGAAACTGTCGGATATACCTTCTACTTAAGATCCGAGGGCAAAATCTTTGTTGCCAAGAACGGATGCTTTCTGGAAAAAGAGTTTCTGTCGAAAGAAGTAAGTGGGAGGAAAGTAGAACTCGATGAAGTACTACCTCTCGAACGGGAAAGAGGTGTAGCTCAGGAAAATGTTCCTGTGATGCCCACACCAACTGAAGAGGAAACCAATGATGATGATCAAGGTACTTCGGATCAAGTTGCTACTGAACTTCGTAGGTCCACAAGGACACGTTCCGCACCAGAGTGGTATGGCAACCCCGTCCTGGAAATCATGTTGTTAGACAACGGTGAACCTTCAAACTATGAAGAAGCGATGGCGGGCCCAGATTCCAACAAATGGCTTGAAGCCATGAAATCCGAGATAGAATCCATGTATGAAAACAAAGTATGGACTTTGACAGACTTGCCCGATGATCGGCGAGCGATAGAAAACAAATGGATCTTTAAGAAGAAGACAGACGCGGATGGTAATGTCACCATCTATAAAGCTCGACTTGTCGCTAAGGGTTATCGACAGGTTCAAGGGATTGACTACGACGAGACATTCTCTCCCGTAGCGAAGCTAAAGTCCGTCCGAATCATGTTAGCAATTGCCGCATACTATGATTATGAGATATGGCAGATGGACGTCAAAACAGCATTCCTTAACGGGCATCTTAAGGAAGAACTGTATATGATGCAGCCGGAAGGTTTTGTCGATCCTAAGAACGCTAACAAAGTATGCAAGCTCCAGCGATCCATTTATGGGCTGGTGCAAGCATCTCGGAGTTGGAATATTCGCTTTGATGAGATGATCAAAGCGTTTGGGTTTATGCAGATTTATGGAGAAGCCAGCGTTTACAAGAAAGTGAGTGGGAGCTCTGTAGCATTTCTCATATTATATGTAGATGACATACTCTTGATGGGAAATAATATAGAATTTCTGGACAGCATTAAGGCCTACTTGAATAAGTGTTTTTCAATGAAGGACCTTGGAGAAGCTGCTTACATATTAGGCATCAAGATCTATAGAGATAGATCGAGACGCCTCGTAGGTCTTTCACAAAGCACATACCTTGATAAGATTTTGAAGAGGTTCAAAATGGATCAGTCCAAGAAGGGGTTCTTGCCTATGTTACAAGGTGTGAGATTGAGCTCGGCTCAGTCACCGACCACGGCAAAAGATAAAGAAGAGATGAGTGTCATCCCCTATGCTTCAGCCATAGGATCTATTATGTATGCCATGCTGTGTACCAGACCTGATGTAAACCTTGCCGTGAGTTTGGTAGCTAGATACCAAAGTAATCCCGGCAAGGAACACTGGACAGCAGTCAAGAATATCCTGAAGTACCTGAAAAGGACAAAGGACATGTTTCTCGTTTATGGAGGAGACGAAGAGCTTGTCGTAAAGGGTTACGTCGACGCTAGCTTCGACTCAGATCCGGATGACTCTAAGTCACAAACCGGATACGTGTATATGTTGAATGGTGGAGCAGTAAGCTGCTGCAGCTGCAAGCAGAGTGTCGTGGCGGGATCTACGTGTGAAGCGGAGTACATGGCAGCCTCGGAGGCAGCGCATGAAGCGATTTGGGTGAAGGAGTTCATCACCGACCTAGGAGTCATACCCAATGCGTCGGGGCCAATCAAACTCTTCTGTGACAACACTGGAGCTATTGCCCTTGCCAAGGAGCCCAGGTTTCACAAGAAGACCAGGCACATCAAGCGTCGTTTCAACTCCATCCGTCAAAATGTTCAAGATGGAGACATAGAAATTTGCAAAGTACATACGGATCTGAATGTCGCAGATCCGTTGACTAAACCTCTCTCGCGAGCTAAACATGATCAACACCAGAACTCTATGGGTGTTCGATTCATCACAATGTAACTAGATTGGTGACTCTAGTGCAAGTGGGAGACTATTGGAAATATGCCCTAGAGGCAATAATAAAAGTATTATTATATTTCATTGTTCATGATAATTGTCTTTTATTCATGCTATAACTGTATTATCCGGAAATCGTAATACACGTGTGAATACATAGACCTCAATATGTCCCTAGTGAGCCTCTAGTTGACTAGCTCGTTGTGATCAACAGATAGTCATGATTTCCTGGCTATGGACATTGGATGTCGTTGATAACGGGATCACATCATTAGGAGAATGATGTGATGGACATGACCCAATCCTAAGCATAGCACAAAGGTCGTTTAGTTCGTTTGCTAGAGCTTTGCCAATGTCAAGTATCTCTTCCTTAGACCATGAGATCGTGTAACTCCCGGATACCGTAGGAGTGCCTTGGGTGTATCAAACATCACAACGTAACTGGGTGACTATAAAGGTGCATTACAGGTATCTCCGAAAGTAGCTGTTGGGTTGACACGGATCGAGACTGGGATTTGTCACTCCGTATGACGGAGAGGTATCTCTGCGCCCACTCGGTAATGCATCATCATAATGAGCTCAAGGTGACCAAAGTGTTGGCCACGAGATCATGCATTACGGTACGAGTAAAGTGACTTGCCGGTAACGAGACTGAACAAGGTATTGGGATACCGACGATCGAGTCTCGGGCAAGTAACGTACCGATTGACAAAGGGAATTGTATACAGGGTTTGATCGAATCCTCGACATCGTGGTTCATCCGATGACAACATCGAGAAGCATGTGGGAGCCAACATGGGTATCCAGATCCCGCTGTTGGTTATTGACCGGAGAACGTCTCGGTCATGTCTACATGTCTCCCGAACCCGTAGGGTCTACACACTTAAGGTTCGATGACGCTAGGGTTATAAAGGAAGTTTGTATGTGGTTACCGAATGTTGTTTGGAGTCCCGGATGAGATCTCGGACGTCACGAGGAGTTTCGGAATGGTCCGGAGGTAAAGATTTATATATGGGAAGTCCTATTTTGGCCACCGGAAAATGTTCGGGATTTTTCGGTATTGTACCGGGAAGGTTCTAGAAGGTTCCGGAGTGGGGCCCACCTGCATGGGGGGACCCACATGAACGTGAGTAGTGGGGGAAAGGCCCCACACTCCTGGTCAAGGCGCACCAAGATCCCCCCTTAGAAGGAATAAGATCATATCCCGAAGGGATAAGATCAAGATCCCTAAAAAGGGGGGATAACAATCGGTGGGGAAGGAAATGATGGGATTTCTTTCCTCCCACCTTGGCCAACGCCCCAATGGACTTGGAGGGCAAGAAACCAGACCCTCCACCCCTATATATAGTGGGGAGGCGCATGGGAGCTTAACACAAGCCAAGGCGCAGCCCCTCCCCTCCCCAACACCTCTCCTCCTCCGTATATGCTTGGCGAAGCCCTGTCGGAGTACTGCTGCACCAACTACACCACGCCGTCGTGCTGCCGTTGGAGCAATCTTCCTCAACCTCTCCTTCCCCCTTGCTGGATCAAGAAGGAGGAGACGTCTCCCGTCCCGTACGTGTGTTGAACGCGGAGGTGCTGTCCGTTCAGCACTTGGACATCGGTGATCCGAATCACGTTCGAGTACGACTCCATCATCACCATCCCCTTGGCTAGGTTCCGCTCGTGATCTACAAGTGGTATGTAGATGCAAACTCTCTCCCTTGACTCGTTGCTTAGATGAACTCATAGATGGATCTTGGTGAAACCGTAGGAAATTTTTTAATTTTCTGCAACATTCCCCAACAATGACAAGTTACTACAGACACATATTTAAATGTTAAATGTCTGTAATGAGCGTATCATGATGCTTAAATGAAGCTTCAGATATGCAACTTCTCACTGGGTCATCCATCCTTAGACTCCTCCAGCCCCAACACACTTAACTTATGCGTTCTATTCGGCTCGGCTAGCGGATGGGAAGCCGCCCCTTGATGATAAGATTTGCCTCCTTGCCTAAGGTGTTTCACACTGGTCACCGTGTGGGACCTACTCCCTACTATCGCACACGTTTGTGCTTTTAGAAACTATGTGCAATATTTACATGGCCGGTGTGTTGCCACCTAGTCTTTTATGAGCAGTAAAACTGGCAGCGGGAAACCCACGGGAGAACAGGCGGGAAACCGTTGGGAGCAGTGGCGGGAAACGGTAGCGTGTTTGGATATATAATACCACAACACGTGCGCATAGTGCTTACCCACAGGTGCTAGATGGTTGACCAGAACTGCTTTAAATAGTCAGGGTTGGTTTGGCCGATTTTATACATTATAATTGAGTTTTCTAAGCATTAATTTAGTGTGTATAATTCAAATTTGAACTACAAATACATGCTCCAGTGCACCAAAATGGATACAAAAATCATACATGTGTCCTTGGATGCATGTTTAGGTCCCATGCAAAGAATGTGAATGAATTACAACCATCTCGGCATCTAGCTCGGCCTCAAACATTATGAATCTTAGTTTTTAAATCCCCGTAAATCCCAAACTCACCCGAAAATTATAAAACTTGGCATGGTGTCACGACATGTCACATATATGTCGTGGTCAATTTTTTTCCAATTTTGGACAAGTCTTATTACAATCCTCTTACAAACCGGAGCTTCTCTCAAGAAGCCTCGTGGTTCTGATAGGGAAACGTGTCCCCCCTTGTGGGAGAAACGATAATCGTTGCCTCTTCTTGCCTTGTATTTTTTTCTACGGCAACATGGAAAAACAGGAGATTAGTGCTGAAATTTGAAATTATTCAGGGTTCGTTTGACCTTTTATACATTAATTGAGTTTTTTAGGCATTTAATGTCCATTATTCAAATCTGAACTATACATACTCTAGTGCACCAAAATGGCTAAAGAAACAATACATGTGTCCTTGGGTGGATGTTTAGGTCTCATGCAAGGAATGGGAATGAATTACAACCGTCTCGGCGTCCTGGCTCGGCCTCAAACATTGGGAATCTCGGTTTTTAAATCCTCATAAATCCAAAACTCACCAAAAAATCATGAAACTTGGCATGGTGTCATGACATGGCACATATCTGTCGAGGTAAAAAAAAATCCAATTTGGGGCAGGCTTTATTACAAGCCTCTGACAAACCAGAGCTTCTCTCAAGAAGCCTCGTGGTTCCGATAGGGAACCGTGTCCCCCTTGTGGGCGAAACGATAATCGTTGCCTCTTCTCGCCTTTTATTTTTTCTAAGGTTAACATGGAACAACAAGAGATTCATGCTGAAATTTGAAATTATTCAGGGTTTGTTTGGCCTTTCTATACATTAATTGAGTTATCTAGGTATTTAATTTCCACAATTCAAATCTGAACTACTAGTACATGCTCCAATGCACCAAAATGGCTAGAAAAATCATACATGTGTCCTTGGTGCATGTTTAGGTCCCATGCAAGGAATGGGAATGTATTATAAACGTTTTGACATCCTGGATCGGCCTCAAACATTGGGAATCACATTTTTAAATCCCCCTAGATCCAAAACTCACCAGAAAATCCTAAAACTTGGCATGGTGTCACGACATGGCACATATATGTGGTGGTAAAAAAATGTCCAATTTGGAGCAAGCTTTATTACAAACCGGAGCTTCTCGCAATAAGCCTTGTGGTTCTAGTAGGGAACGCGCCCGCCTTGTTGGCGAAATGATAATCACTGCCTCTTCTCGCCTTGTATTTTTTTCTACCGGTGCTACCTCTTGAGCTTGTGTTGGTTTTTCCCTTGAATAGGAAAGGGTGATGCAACAAAGTAGCGTAAGTATTTTCCTCTGTTTTGAGAACCAAGGTATCAATCCAGTAGGAGACAACGCAACAAGCCACCGAATACCTGCACAAACAAACACCAACTTGCAACCAATGCGACAAAGGGGTTGTCAATCCCCTCACGTTTATTCGCAAAGTGAGATCTGATAGAGATGGATAAACGGTAAAGTAATATATTTGGTATTTTTGGTTTATGGAACAGAAAGTAAAGATTGCAAAGTAAGGGAACGGCGACAGAAATTGGCAAGTTGACGGGAAACTAATATGATGTAAAATAGACTCGGGGGCCATAGGTTTCACTAGAGGCTTCTCTCAAGATAGAAAATATTACGGTGGGTGAACAAATTACTGCCGAGAAATTGATAGAAAAGCGCAAAGTTATGACGATATCTAAGGCAATGATCATGAATATAGGCAGCACACCCGTGTCAAGTAGACCGAAATGATTCTGCATCTACTACTATTACTACACACATCGACCACTATCCAGCATGCATCTAGAGTATTAGGTTCATAAAGAACGGAGTAACGCATTAGGCAAGATGACATGATGTATAGGAATTAACTCAAGCAATATGATGAACACCCCATCTTTTTATCCTCGATGGAAACAATACAATACGTGCCTTGCTGCCCCTACTGTCAATGGGAAAGGACACCGCAAGATTGAACCCAAAGCTAAGCACTTCTCCCATTGCAAGAAAAACCAATCTAGTTGGCCAAACCAAATCGATAGTTCGAAGAGACTTGCAAAGATATCAAATCATGCATATAAGAATTCAGAGGTGATTCAAATAATATTCATAGGTAAGCTGATCATAAATCCACAATTCATCGGATCTCGGCAAACACACCGCAAAAGAGTATTACATCGAATAGATCTCCAAGAACATCGAGGAGAACTTTGTATTGAGAATCAAAGAGAGAGAAGAAGTTGTCTAGCTAATAACTATGGACCCGTAGGTCTAAAGTAAACTACTCACCCTTCATCGGAGAGTCAATGGTGTTGATGTAGAAACCCTCTGTGATCGAATCCCCCTCTGGCAGGATGTCAGAAAAGGCCCCAAGATGGGATCTCACGGGTACAGAAGGTTGCGGTGGTGGAAAAGTGGTTTCGTGGCTCCCCTAGATGTTTTTTTGGGTATAAGAGTATATATAGGAGGAAGATCTAGGTCAGGGGGTCTACGAGGGTCCCACAAGGTCGGGGGGCGCGCCCTCCACCCTTGTGGCCGCCTCGTGTCTCTTCTGACTTGCACTGCAAGTCTCCTGGGTGTCTTCTGGTCCAAGAAAAATCATCGCGAGAGTTTTTTTCTGTTTGGTATTCCTTTTCTTGAAACTCTAAAACAAGGAAAAAAACAGAAACTGGCACCGGGCTCTAGGTTAATAGGTTAGTCCCAAAAATCATATAGAATAGCATATTAATACATATAAAACATCCAAAATAGATAATATAATAGCATGGAACAATAAAAAAATATAGATACGTTGGACACGTATCAAGCATCCCCAAGCTTAATTCCTGCTCGTCCTCGAGTAGGTAAATGATAAAAACAGATTTTTTTCATGTGGAATGCTACCTAACATATTTATCCATGTAATTCTCTTTATTGTGGCATGAATGTTCAGATCTGTAAGATTAAAAAAAGTTTAATATTGACATAAAAACAATAATACTTCAAGCATACTAACAAAATAATTATGTCTTCTCAAAATAATATGGCCAAAGAAAGCTTATCCCTACAAAATCATATAGTCTGGCTATGCTCCATCTTCATCACACAAAGTATTTAAACCATGCACAACCCCAATGACAAGCCAAGCAATTGTTTCATACTTTTGACATTCTCAAACTTTTTCAACTTTCATGCAATACATGAGCATGAGTCATGGACATAGCACTACAGGTGGAATAGACGGTGGTTGTGGAGAAGACAAAAAGAAGGAGATAGTCTCACATCAACTAGGCGTATCAACTGGCTATGGAGATGCCCATTAATAGATAATAATGTGAGTGAGTAGGGATTGCCATGCAATGGATGCACTAGAGCTATAAGTTCATGAAAGCTCAAAAAAAGAAACAAAGTGGGTGTGCATCCAACTCGCTTGCTCATGAAGACCTAGGGAAATTTGAGGAAGCCCATCATTGGAATATACAAGCCAAGTTCTATAATGAAAAATTCCCACTAGTATATGAAAGTGATATCATAGGAGACTGTCTATCATGAAGATCATGGTGCTACTTTGAAGCACAAGTGTGGCAAAAAGGATAGTAACATTGTCCCTTCTCTCTTTTTCTCTCATATTTTTTTATTTGGGCCTTCTCTCATTTTTTGGCCTCTTTTTCTTTTCTTTTTTTTCTATCCGGAGTCTCACCCCAACTTGTGGGGGAATATAGTCTCCATCATCCTTTCCTTACATGGGACAATGCTCTAATAATAAAGATCATCACACTTTTATATACCTAAAACTCAAGAATTACAACTCGATACTTAGAACAAAATATGACTCGATGTGAATGCCTCCAGTGGTGTACGGGGATGTACAATGAATCAAGAGCGACATGTATAAAAAATGATGAATGGTGGCTTTGCCACAAATACGATGTCAACTACATGATCATGCAAAGCAATATGATAATGATGGAGCGTGTCATAACAGACAGAACGGTGGAAAGTTGCATGCAATATATCTCGAAATGGCTATATATGGAAATACCATAATAGGTAGGTATGGTGGCTGTTTTTTGAAAGGATATGTGGTGGGTTTATGGTACCGGCGAAAGTTGCGCGGTACTAGAGAGGCTAGCAATGGCGGAAAGGTGAGAGTGCATATAATCCATGGACTCAACATTAGTCGTAAAGAACTCACATACTTATTGCAAAAATGTATTAGTCATTGAAACATAGTACTACGCGCATGCTCCTAGGGGGATATATTGGTAGGAAAAGACCATCGCTCGTCCCCAATCGCCACTCATAAGGAAGACAATCAAAAAATAAATCATGCTCCGACTTCATCACATAATGGTTCACCATATATGCATGCCACGTGACTCACAAACTTTAACACAAGTATTTCTCAAATTCACAACTACTTACTAGCATGACTCTAATATCACCATCTTCATGTCTCAAAACAATCATAAGGAATCAAACTTCTCATAGTATTCAATGTACTTTATATGAAAGTTTTTATTATATCCCTCTTGGATGACTATCATATTAGGACTAATTCTATAACCAAAGAAAATTACCATGTTGTTCTAAAGACTCTCAAAATAATATAAGTGAATTATGAGAGTTCATCAACTTATGTAAAATAAAACCACCCCCGTGCTCTAAAAAGATATAAGTGAAGCACTAGAGCAATTTTGCCTAGCTCAAAAGATGTAAGTGAAGCACATAGAGCATTCTAATAAATCACGATTCATGTCTCTCTCTCTCAAAAGGTGTGTACAGAAAGGATGATTGTGGCAAACTAAAAAGCAAAGACTCAAATCATACAAGACGCTCCAAGCAAAACACATATCATGTGGTGAATAAAAATATAGCCTCAAGTAAAGTTAGCGATAGACGAAGACGAAAGAGGGGATGCCTTCCCGGGGCATCCCCAAGCTTAGGCTTTTTGACATCCTTGAATATTACCTTGGTGTCCCTTGGGCATCCCCAACCTTAGGCTCTTGCCACTCCTTATTTCACAATCCATCAAATCCTTACCCAAAACTTGAAAACTTCACAACACAAAACTCCAACAGAAAATCTTGTAAGCTCTGTTAGTATAAGAAAATAAATCACCACTTTTGTTATTGTTGTGAACTCATTCTTATTTATATTGGTGTAATATATACTGTATTCCAACTTTTCCATGGTTTATAGCCCCCGATACTAGCCATAGATGCATCAAAATAAGCAAACAACACGCGAAAAACAAAATCTATCAAAAACAAAACAATCTGTAGCAATCTAGACATTTCGAATAATTCTGGAACTCCAAAAATCCTGAGAACGTAGGAAGTCCTTCATAATTTGTCTATTAATCTTGTGCAAAAAGAATCAACTAAAAATCATTCTCAATATAGAAATAAGAATTGTTTTCAGGAGCGCAAAAGTTTCTGTTTTTCAGCAAGCTCAAATCAACTATCACCGTAGGTTATCCCATAGGTCTTACTTGGCACAAACACTAACTAAAGCACAAAACCACATCTAACCAGAGGCTATATGATTTATTCAAAGCAAAACAGGACATAAAAAGAAGAACAAAAATAAAATCGGGTTGCCTCCTAACAAGCGCTATTGTTTAACGCCCCTAGATAGGCATTGCTAATTTCGATGATGCTCACATGAAAGACAAGAATTGAAGCACAAAGAGAGCATCATATAGCGTGTGAAAAACACATCTAAGTCTAACATACCCTATGCATAGGCATCTTATAGGCAAACAAATTATCAAGACAAGCAAAAACTAGCATATGCAAGGAAGAAGTGAGAAACAATAGCAATCTCAACATAACGAGAGGTAATTTAGTAACATGAAAATTTCTACAACCATATTTTTCTCTCTCATAATAATTACATGTGGGATCATATTCAAATTCAACAATATAGACATCACATAAAATTTTCTCTACATGATCCACATGCATTCAAAGTTGAAACTCTTCCAAAATAGTGGGAATATCATTAACTAAAGTCATGACCTCTCCAGACCAACTTTTATCAAAAAATTCATAAGTTTGAACATTATCCAAATATGTGGGATCTAAAGTTGACACTCTTCCAAACCCACCTTTATTATTATTGCAAACATTATTATCAATCTCATATTCATCATGGGTCTTAAATAAATTTTCAAGATTGTAAGAAGAATCACCCCAATCGTGATCATTGCAACAAGTAGTGGACATAGCAAAACTAGCATCCCCAAGCTTAGGGTTTTGCATCTACATTAATATAATTTATAATAACATCATTGCAATCATGATTTTCGTTCAAAGATCTATCATGAATTACTTCATAAAGCACTTCATCACAATTTTCAGATTCACGGATTTCAAGCAAAAAAATCATAAAGATAATCTAGTGCACTCAACTCACTAGCACTTGGTTCATCATTACTGGATCTCTTAAAAAGATTAGCAAGTCGATGAGGATCCATAAACTTTTAGCAAGCGAAGATGCAAACAAAAGGAAGGCACATGGTAACACAAGCAAACAAAAGATCGAACGGAAGAGGGGCGAAGAAAAGGCGAGTCTTTTCAAAAATCGTTTTAGAAGTGGGAGAGGAAAACGAGAGGCGAATGGTGAATAATGTAATGCGAGGGATGTGAGTTTATGATGGGTACTTGGTATGTCTTGGCTTGGCGTAGATCTCCCCGGCAACAACGCCAGAAATCCTTCTTGCTACCTCTTGATCTTGCGTTGGTTTTTCCCTTGAAGAGGAAAGGGTGACGCAGCAAAGTAGCGTAAGTATTTCCCTCGATTTTGAGAACCAAGGTATCAATCCAGTAGGAGACAATGCAACAAGCCATCGAATACCTGCACAAACAAACACCAACTTGCAACCAACGCGACAAAGGGGTTGTCAATCCCTTCACGGTTATTTGCAAAGTGAGATCTGATAGAGATGGATAAATGGTAAAGTAATATTTTTTGGTATTTTTGGTTTATGGAATGGAAAGTAAAGATTGCAAAGTAAGGGAACAACGACAGAAATTGGCAAGTTGATGGGAAACTAATATGATGTAAAATAGACCTGGGGCCCATGGGTTTCACTAGAGGCTTCTCTCAAGATAGAAAATATTACAGTGGGTGAACAAATTACTGCTGAGCAATAGATAGAAAAGTGCAAAGTTATGATGATATCTAAGGCAATGATCATGAATATAGACATCACGTCCGTGTCAAGTAGACCGAAACGATTCTGCATCTACTACTGTTACTCCACACATTGACCGCTATCCAGCATGCATTTAGAATATTAGGTTCATAAAGAACGGAGTAACGCATTAGGCAAGATGACATGATGTAGAGGAATTAACTCAAGCAATATGATGAAAACCCCATCTTTTTATCCTCGATGGCAACAATACAATACGTGCCTTGCTGCCACTACTGTCACTGGGAAAGGACACCACAAGATTGAACCCAAAGCTAAGCACTTCTCCCATTGCAAGAAAAACCAATCAAGTTGGCCAAACCAAATCAATAGTTCGAAGAGACTTGCAAAGATATCAAATCATGCATATAAGATTTCAGAGGAGATTCAAATAATATTCATAGATAAGCTGATCATAAATCCACAATTAATCGGATCTTGGCAAACACACCGCAAAAGAGTATTACATCGAATAGATCTCCAAGAACATCGAGGAGAACTTTGTATTGAGAATTAAAGAGAGAAAAGAAGCCATCTAGCTACTAGCTATGGACCCATAGGTCTAAAGTAAACTACTCACGCTTCATCAGAGAGGCAATGGTGTTGATGTAGAAGCCCTCCATGATCGAATCCCCCTCCGACAGGATGCCGGAAAAGGCCCCAAGATGGGATCTCACGGGTGCAGAAGGTTACGGCGGTGGAAAAGTGGTTTCGTGGTTCCCCTGGATGTTTTTGGGGTATAAGAGTATCTATATATGAGGAAGATCTAGGACATGGGGTCTATGAGGGGCCCACAAGGTCAGGGGCATGCCGTACCCCCCTGGGCGCGCCCTCCACCCTTGTGGCCGCCTCGTGGCTCTTCTAACTTGCACTCCAAGTTTCCTGGGTGTCTTCTGGTCCAAGAAAAATAATGGCGAAAGTTTTATTCCACTTGGACTCCGTTTGGTAATCCTTTTCTACGAAACTCTAAAACAAGGAAGAAACAAAAACTGGCACTGGGCTCTAGGTTAATAGGTTAGTCCCAAAAATCATATAAATAGCATCTTAATGCATATAAAACATCCAAAACAGATAATATAATAGCATGGAACAATCAAAAAATATAGATACATTGGAGACGTATCAACAGGCAACATAGAATAACAGGAGATTCGTTCTGAAATTTGAAATTATTCAGGGTTCGTTTGGCCTTTTTATATATTAATTGAGTTTTCTAGGAATTTAATGTCCATAATTCAAATTTGAACTACAAGCACGTGCTTCCGTGCACCAAAATGGGTTGACAATCGTACATGTGTCCTTGGGTGCATGTTCACGTCTCATTGAAGGAATGGGAATGAATTACAAACGTCTCATCGTCCTGAAACATTGAGAATCTTGGTTTTTAAATCCCTGTAAATCCAAAACTCACCCAAAAATCATGAAACTCATCATGGTTTCATGACATGGCACATATATGTCGTGGTAAAAAATCATCCAATTTGAGACAAGGCGCACACATTAATAGCCAAAGTAGTCCTTTTAGAATAAATAGATGACACGTTACTATCGTAAACGGTTGTATTATTTGAACCGTGTGTGTTCCTATAACCATTTAAGTGTGGCCACACGCCCCTCATTTTATTGGAGAGTACCACCTCAGTCCTGGTTCATTGGTCCTCTTTGTATTTTGTGCCAAAATTTAACCATAGTTGGTGGCGTGCGTGCAACTGTTTGATTAGGCGGGCAAGCGCGATAAGTCCATCGTGCTGGCTTGACGGGACGCGTGTGAGCAGTCTGCCGTGCAAGCTCGACGGGAGGCGTGTGATCTGTCCACCGAGAAGGATCAACGGGACGTGTGCGACCTGCCCGCCGCACATGCTCATCGGGAAGCGAGCTCTTTGACCTCCATCCACCAGCCGCCCGCCTCTCTCAATACTTCTCCATTAATGGCTGCTGAGCAGCTGTTTAACATGCGGTTAATTAAAGCACCTAGATGGAGGGTGTTTGCTTGTGATCCCATGGCCTCACTCAAAGTTAGCATTTGCTTTGTCCGTGCCTTGCTGTGAACGTGATTTTATCTTGTTTTCAACTCGTATTCCGGATAATTTAAAATGCCACATGCAGCAACGGATAACACGACGACAAAATAAAATTGCAACGGATAATATGATGACAAATTTACAATGGCATGGATAATAATTGTCTTACATATTCCGGATAATTTAAAATGCCACATGCGGCTATGCCCCAAAGATACAGGGGTAAGAGAAGAAGGAAATGGCAGACAACGATCTGGGTCCATACTGTCTCTACTCCTCGATGGATCATCGGGCGACGAGTTCCTGCAGCTCCTTCAAATCCTCGCAACTTTGCTTGACAGCAGCCACGGATTCCTCCACCTCCAGCTCACGCTCGATGCGGAGCTTCCTCAATTCACCCATCAGTTTGTCCATGACCGTTTTTGGTGTCATCCCCGAGGCACTGCTCTGCTCATGCAGCTTCTTCCAGCCAGCGGCCTCCTACTCCTTGTTGGTGAGCTCCTTGAGGAGCTCTACATTGTCACCCATGAGTGGCACGACGAGGCGGGTTTCCTTCTCAACCGAGGCATCACGAATCTCGAGCAGCTTCACCAAGCCGTTGACCAAATCCTGCTGCTTAATTAGACCTACGAGATTGTCGTCGTCGCTGGCCAAGGACTTCAGCACCGCTAGCTCATCGTGATCGCTAACGCGGCGAGTGTGCTTGTGAGAGACCTTTCCTGTCGGTGTGAGCTCGTTCGAGGGCTCCATGGCGCACCAACATTGCTGCGGCTGCCATGTAGCGGCGGGACCTCTGTAGTGCTTTCGCGGCCTTGGTCTTTGCTCCCTGGTTATATGTCAACCCGAAACTCCTCCTACCGGCCATGACGGAATGACTTGACAGGAAAGACCATTTTTTGGGTGATGAGAGAGGAATTGTGAATTAATTTTTGAGTGACAGAAAAGGCACATTTTGGTTTGATCGTGTGAATAGATTTGCAATTACTTATCGCGTGGTAATCTAGAATGTGACAAGAAACAAGCTCAAAATTTATTGATGGTTTTGGGCTCGAAGCCCGAAACGGTTCCCGAATGGCGTACGTGGGCCCGTGTTCTTGGATGTGTGCGTGTCTGGCCACTATCACATAGGGTCCAGATATCACCATCGTGTCTGATGGATGCGCCATCGCGCCCCCCATGGGGTGCCAGAAGGTTGACCAGAATTGCAATATGCAGGTGTGGTTGCTCGCACCCCCCACACGCTCTGCTCGTCGTTGAGGCAGACACGGTTTGCTCTGCTCGTGTCCATCCGTGTGTTTTGCTCACCATTGAGGGGGCCACGGCATGCTCCGCTCTGGCATCCCTGCACGTGCTCTGCTCGCCGTTGAGGAAATTTTACAATGGAAACGGTTAATAATTATCTTACATATTCAGGATAATTTAAAATGCCACATGTGGCAATGCCCAAAACACACACGAGCTATATATGCTTAGTGACTTAAAATGTCGATATGCGACATTTGCATACAATTATAATAAAATACAGGCTGAAAGGTTGAGCTGGCGGCCTTCTAACGATGGTCTTCTCGGACTCTATGATCATCATAGCACCCTTGCGGCCGTTCATTCCGATTGTCCCAACCCGCGGCCATGGTAATCATCTCCGCCTACGGAGTTATTAGCGCTGGGAGGCTCTTGAGGCTGCTGGGCCTCTTACACTAGAGTTTGACAACATACAATCGCGTGCATGACACGCCCGTGGAACCGCTCCATTTCCATGTCTCTACCCTGGTAGCAAATTCCGTCCATCACCTGCATCCTCAAGATATCACGTTGGCGATGTTCTACTTCATCGGGGATGTCAACTCCGCCAAGGATGCGCTCAAGCTTGGCCACCACACCGTCGGGATCGAGGTTGAAAACACTGCCGCCAGCAATGATGATGCCGCTGGTTGGTCGTCTCATAACTAAATCGCAGAGGTCCTCTGCCCATTCTTGGTGGAGCATCAGGCTCTCAATGAGCACCGGTGACGACGGTTCTTCGGGTTGTCGATTATGCCTCCTAGCAACTCTGTATATTTTGCACTCTGGATGGAAAATTGCTCATCACACTTCCTCTGCAATATGTCCATTGCATCCCCAAGGACTAGCACGGCGATATCGCTGCCGATGGGCCATGGTGCCTGCACTGGTCGATGAAGCTCTTGCTCCCCGACCTGCTCCGGCTCGTTCTCCTTGCCGAAGATGTAACGCAGGAAGGGGTCGACGTCGAAGCTTTCATCGGTGCCTAGCATGCTTGCAATAACCAATGGTAGATGGGTGTGGACTAGATCTATGCACAGTGTCGCTATGGTGCTTTGCCACCTAGGTCATATGGAGCAAGCCACTTGCTGGTGGCAGGAAACCGACGAGCGAGAAGAGGCGGGAAGCATTGGCGTGGATTGCGGGACACGTGTATAACATCATTAATTTCTGCATTGGGTGTCTGTGTTCATATAGCAACTACCTCCGTGTGGTTTATTGGCCCCCTTCGTATTTTGTAGTACCAAACTTTGACCTTAGATTTAACTAAGAATATATTAATGCATGTCATCGAAAATATTATTGTTGGACGGCTATTCCTGGCTATGTTCATTTGCTATATGCATGTGCTTGCTTGCCGTTTAGGCGGCCGCGGCATGCTCAGCTTGCATCCCTCCGTGCTCTGCTCGTCGTTTAGGCGCTAAGGTGTGCTCGTGTCGCGTCCCTCCGCGCTACTAGCGGTTGGGGCCGGCGCACGATCATGTTGGGTAAGCTTTAGTTATTTGATCTCAGATTATGTTAATAAATTATACCTCTAGTGCCAGAATCATACGGCTCTGGAGGTGTAATTAAGGGGTTGTTTGGTTTCGAGCCACATATTGCCACACTTTGCCACACCTTGCCACACCTCACCTTAGGCAAGCTTGACCAAGTTAGGTGGATGTTTGGTTCTAGCCACACCTAAGGCAAGAATTTTTTATGAGCAGTGAACCCCACATATCATAGACATAAAAAAGTGTGGCAAGATTCCCTTAGGCAAGCCAAAGTGTGGCTAACAATTTGAGCAACTCAAGTTAGGCAAGTGTGGCAAGTGTGGCAAAAATAATGTGGCAACATAAGGCAAACATAGTCACAATCCAAACAACCCCTAATTAACCTAAACTCCATCCTGTCGTCGGCTGTTGGGGGAATCCCGGTATATGTGGCTAACTAGCTAGCAAGTTGATTAGTAGCGAGTCACCGCCGCCGGCCATTGCTGTGGTTATTTATAGCTAGCAGCTGGCTAGGTGATTGGGGATTTTACAATTCACCCTTCTGGTGCGCAGGAAGCCTTCGCTAGAGCGCGGGAAGACTAAGTGGAGCACACAACCCGACAACTGTATGCAGTGTCACGTGTTACCACACACGTGTTAACATGAGGAAACATATGTGTAACTTACTAATCATCACACATGAGTACTCGCACATGCATCATCTGCGATACTCCGCCATTGCAAGCAACTAGTTTGCATTTTTCAAAGTTTTTTCTACACACAGAATTGCACAGGAAATAACTATAGTAATTGTCTATGTTATATTTTCTCATCGCAAATAGTTCATCTGAGTGGGTTGTTTGCCGCATATCACACACATCTTGTTTACACGTATCGTTTGTGTTCTTTTGGCTCATCACAAGCAGTCCATCTATATGAACTGTATACCACAAACCACACACATCTTGTTAAGTTAAACCATTTCTGTTGTCTTGCCTAATCGAAAACAATTCATCCGATTGAATTGTATGTCGTATATTGCACACACCTTGATCTCGATGACTGTTTGTGTTGTGTTCCCTAATCGCAGACAATTCAACTGAGTGAACTATATGCCATATATCACACACACCTTGATATGGCTGCCCGTTTCTATTGTTCCGGATCATTGCAAACAGTTCGTATGGATTAACTGTATGCCACGCATTGCACACCGCAACTACAATTTGAATCTGTTTGATGTCTTCGCCATTTCAAACGTTTCATATCATTTTTTATTGTTATTTTACATCACCGTTTGCGATTAATGCATCGCACATAGTTTTGTCGAAGGGTCTTTGATTATACTATCGCGTTTGGACCATCCTTGCGGTAGTGTTGGTTTGGGAAGTTTTAAGACCAGATAAGACCCTAGAGGCTTGGCCCCTCACCAAGAAGGCCCCACAGCCCCTATGGGTTGTATCCCCGTGGGTGGCTTCCGGTGCCTGATGGTCCATAAACACCCTCATTTTCACTTCAGAATTACCGATTGTTTTTCCGCCGCCACCACAATGCATTTCCGAGGAAATCTATGTTTTCAACCTTGATCCTAAACTTTGGCGAAGAGGGAATTCATCTCCATACCACCAACCTCGATCATCGAGCTCTAAGATGAGTTGAATAGTCCACCCCTGGACTACGGGTTCATTGTAGTAGCCAATGATGTATTCTCTCTATCTAGTTGTTTGTTATGTTCAATACAATAGCCAATGAGCTACCCTATCTGATTATGGTTTGTTAGATGTATTTGTGATGGTGATATAGATCATGTGATGGATTATCTCTTCATGTACAAAATTGTGTATACTTTATGTTTCATATGTAGATGCATAATTCTTTCTGATCACTTATCTTCTATTGGCCATCTCAGATTGGTAGTCAATAGTAAAAGATGTGTGCATTAGTTGACTACCAATCTCTGTGTGACGACCTGAACCGGTAGGGGCCTCGAGTCTCCGCGCTTTTCTGTGTTTGGTCCTTGGATCAACAGCTGACACACACAATTCACGATGAAATACCAAGATACATTACATGTCATAGTATAACATCGCAAATCCGGTCTCTTCTACATTACATGCACATGCTCACCTCGGCTAGCTTATAATATCATGAAGCGAAAATACAATACTATTTTGTGGTGTCCATCCTCTCACAGGCAATAGTTGAGTATATCACTGTAACCCTACTTCGTATCTCTCCTTCGCTACTTTAATTCCAGCAACATGATACATCGCAACCACAAGAGTTAATACATAGGATGTATTGGCAAGTATCACCATGAAGGTATACCAGAACTAAACATGTTTTTTGGGTAAGCGGAGGATGGTTTTCTTTGTTGAAAACAATACTAGGTTTTGTCCTATATTTTGTATATAGGTGGTCTACTCTATACATAGGCCATACTTTCTCACACACAAATCTATAGGTAATACTTGGGCCAACTATCTCATACAACAGCCTTAGACCATCCCCATCGGTTAACTGATGGCCTCACACCATACCTGGCACTGAGTGGTGGCTTATTCCCTTTGTTCATGCCATAAAGTTTAATGGGCACTGCTAGGAATCAGACTACTGATTCCTAAGTATCCATCAGACTAGTATTCTACCGTTGGATATAGAGAGTCTAGATCGTTGTATTTCTCCCAAGAAAGTGTGTACCTCATGTCGTTTCCAGCTAATGTGGCCATTAATTGCTTCCTAAAGGAAAGTACTCTCCCGAAAATCACTCGAGAAATAACTGCTTCCATTTTATTCTTCAGTGTTGTGTATCCATTCCCTCTTATTTTGGGGAGAATATAGCCAGAACATTTTTATTTCCGATGCAGAGAAGTTTGCTTCCCATGCAGTTGAGATTTGTTTCCGTATAAAACATGTATCTACAAATTTGATTCTGTATGATATAGTCTCGAATAACTACTACCAAGAATCACGCCTGATTTTTCAAACTAAGTTAGCCTTTCCTATTAATTCACCAACATCACAACACATCGCTCGTTCTTCTATGTGATTTGCATGACCTGAAAAATTGATACCAACTTTTAGTTTGGTAGTAGCCTTTTAGATAACATATTTTGGTATGTTATAAACAACATTACATGGCTTCATATTGTCATAAACATGTTTCCGAAGACCATCAGATTTGCTTCCTTGTACTCACGACTATTAAAATGCTTCCTGTATTGATTTGGAATGTTTAGAACATGCTACAAACGTGCTTCCCCCCTCCTTTGGTTACTACCACTATGATCATGCTGCAAGAGCTCATAATTTAAATTTCTTATGTTAATACAAATCATTTATCAATCAGAATTTTAAATGTCACATTGTACACAATGGTCGGATTGACCGCACAAATTCTTTGTTTCCTGCATTAGTCTTGTTTGCTTCAAAAACCATACAACAGTGCGACTTCGCATAAATATTTTCAACTTCCAAAAACCACGTCTGGGAACAATGGCTCTCTGTTATGGCTTGGACCCTTTCACAATCTCATTGAAACGAAACACCGTATGGCAACTCCTGCAGACACAATCTGTATCAACCTACTTCATGTTGACAAAGCCATGAACTGAAATTAAAAAGTGCTAATCAATCAGCTAAATACAAACATCCCTAAGTATGTGAGCATGTTCAAAATCATATTATAGCAGCATTGGTGAAGAATCGTGACCGGCAAGAAACATAGGATTGATTGTGTGCATCATGCATGAGAAATACACCCTCCGTTCCTAAATATTTGCCTTTCTAGGGATTTCAACAAGTGAATACATACAGAGCAAAATGAGTGAATCGACACTCTAAAATATGTCTATATACATCTGTATGTGGTAGTCCATTTGAAATCTCTAAAAAAGACAAATATTTAGGAACGAAGGGAGTAAACAATAGTATGAAGTACGGTTTTAAACCTCAACAAGTAGGAAGCATACAAATGTCTATCTCAATATGGCTCATTTAATTTGGAAGCAGGGACAATTGGGAATGAAATCAACTAAGACTGCAGCCAAAATGGGGATGCATGTTTATATGATCTAAATTCAAAATTCACAGAACTTGGTTAAGAGATGGAAGCAATTATCTAGACCGACGAAGCATATATAGTATAATGTGGAAGCTCTATAAATAGGAGCATGAAAAAAGTGGTGTGAACAACTCATCTTGATAGGATGCATATACAATCTAAAATGGAAATCAACTAACAGTGCAACCAATATGGGGATGCATGCTCATGTCGCCTACATGCCAAAGTCACCAAAAAATAAGGGGACTATGGAAGCAAACTTTTCTAACCAATAAAGCATATGTAATTGAATATGGAAGCATCGACCGAAACTCCAAACACTACAAAAAAATACACTTCCATGATGATACGTGTTTGTCACAGTGGGTTATGTTTTCTGTAATGCATGTAAATTGATGACGATTTTATGACAGAATCAAGATAGTCATATCTGTGCTGTCGTAGAAATGGTGCATGACATTACCAAAATTATCATCAAGGAAGTGTCCACTTCCATGACGATAAATCGTGCATCATGGAAGTGCTTTCGTCAAGGGTGACCGACATGTGGCAACCACCATAACGGGTCACCTTTAAGCTATCGGGTTCCGGTTTGGATCCTATAACCCGTTAACAGCCCCGACCGATGGGGATTTTCCACGTGTAATATTCCCATTCGTCAGATAATGCACGTGTCAGCTAATCATTGGGACATATGTCATTCCTACAATGGACGGAAGACGCCTATGATATGTCGACACGTGGCACAGCCCAACAGTGGCTCATTTGAGGTAAAAAGGCCGGCCCAGCTAAAGGCCCACCATGTTTTTTTAGACACTCATGGGCTGGCCCGTTAACAACCTGCCATGTTTTGGGTCAAATTGAGGCCCATACCAGATCAGGCCTGTTCACAGCCTGCCGTGTTTTGGGACAAATTACGACCCATATCGGATCAGGCTCATTAACAGGCGACTGTTCTTTTGGGCCCATTCTAAGACAGGTTTGTATTTCAGCCTGTTAAATGCGCCCTTAACCAGTTCGGCCCGGTAATAGTTTTGGCCTGTTAGCGGCCCGTGGTGCATCTGGGACATTGTCGACCCGGTTTAACTTTAGGCCATTTAACGGCCCATGCAGAAACTGGGCTATTTCTTGTCCGAAGTAACTTTAGGCCTCTTAACGTCCTGTAGTCTTCATGGATAAATTTCTGCCCAACTGGCTTATCGGCCTGTTAATGGCCCGTGTAATAGTTGGGCCTAATTACAGCCCGCGTTGAATCCGGCCTACTTACAACCCATCTGATAATGGCCTGTGACACTTTTGGGCCTATGGCCCGCATGGATACCGGCCTGCCGAAAGCCCATAATTTTATTGGGCCAAACAGGCTCGAGATATATTTTGGCTTATTAACTGCTCGTGCTATTTGGGCCCAACATGGGCCTTAGGCAGTTTCGGCCTGTATTGGCCCATGAATTTTTCGGCTCGACGCTAGCCCAATCTAGGTTTTAGCCTGTTAAAAGCCCATGGTATTCTCTGGCCTAGCTGGCCAGAACTTTACACAGCCCGTTAAAGGCGGGAAACTACTATAGGTTTAGACCTGCTAATGGCCCAAGATGATTATAGGCCCATGTTTTGGCCCATATGAGTAACGGGCCGGCCTGAAGACCGACAACCCTGAGATCCACTGAACCTTCCGGCCTAAATTACAGCATACCGACCAAAGAATAAACCTATACTATACAATAAAGAAACTACGACATATTTCATCCACTGGGAATCAAAGTTCGCTACCGGTGATAATAAAGCGCAACGTGACCGTGGATTACATATGGGCATCAAAGGTCACCACCAGTGCATATAAACGCGCCAACAAAAGAATATACAAAACTGAGAGCACTTCAGAAGGCACTAGGCCTGGCCAGGACAGGCCCCGCATGTAGCCGAACAAGCTGATGAGACCTTAGTTGTGTCAACGATAGATGCTCCATCCCTAGCTGTATAGCACCATAATGCGCAAGGCAGTCCTCTGACATCTTCATTGCATCTTTGACTTCAAGTAGGAGCTGAGCTGAAGCAAGCCTTTCCACTTTAAGTAGAGACTGAAGAAGTCGGACTGATTGAGGCAGCGACTGCATACTGGTTGTCTTACACCTGCTGGTGAGTAGCTTCAACTCACTATCTTCATCAAGAGACGACCTTGGCGTCATCTCGCTGTCCTCAAGATGGTTTGGCTAACTATCTTCCCTAAAGTTCTGCCTAGCATAAGAGATACGACTCTGAAAGAGAAACAAGGAGACATGTAACAAGTTTCACGATTATATAAGAAAATAAATGGATATGTTATCCATAAGGAACATGTTTTTACAACTACAATCTAAAACTGGTAGTTGTTGCAAACATCCTATCAGATGTAAACAGCAAAGTAAACAAACAATGGAGGAAATGATGCCTATCCAAATCTATACTAGAACAAAGTTTGAAGGCTTGAGAATGATGAACTTACATTACATGTTAACACGGGCTGGACAAAGCCCTTCTCCATGTTGATGGAAGGATAATTCAATAAATTCCCCAAAGAAAATTCTTTATAAGCGTTGCCATTATTCTACATTTTGCAAAGAGTAAATATAGATCAAATAATATTGGAAGAAATAGAGGATAATGAAGCTCAGGTGCAGACTGATGATACATAATCAAATATCAATTAATTAAGTACAATGTTACAAGGCAAAAGGTACTGACAAGAGGAATGCAGACATCAACATGTGAAGTGGCATTGGCTTTATTCAACATTTTTGTAAGAGTAAATGTAGATATGATAATTTGGAGAAAGTGGAGGGCAGGGTAGATAAGATGCAGAGTTATGCTAGACAATCAACTATCTCGCGATGCAAGTACAGTAATACGACCACCATCCGTTATTACTTGTCGCTCAAATTGATGTATCTAGCACTATTAAGTTCTAAATACATCCAATTGATCAACAATTAATTTGATACAGAGGGAGTACATGACAACATGTACTTGCATGAGCAATCCAAAACTTCATAACCATTGTGTTAATTCTACATTTATCTAAGAGTTAATATAGACCTTATAATTTCAAGCAAAGGGAGGATAAAGAAGCGAGCATTTACACTGGTGCTACATAATCAAACAGCAATGAGTGTAAGTATGTTGACAAAGGGCAAGAGGTACTGGCAAGAGCAATGCAGAGCCCAGTATTGTTGTGAGATCCTATGATCGTTTGGGCAAGGAGACTCATCTGAAATTAGTTTTCATACAAGAGAGAAGGTAAGGCACATGCAGAAATTTAGGAGTTCAAATTTTGAATTGATATCATAGACAGTACCTGATGCTGGGCTCTCAGCAGTTCTAATAGGGGTTTGGCTAGTGGAGTAGGGGTAAAGTGTGGTACAGTTGGGCCTGTGTTTTCTGTGGCTGCTGATCTATCTGATTTAACATGTATCATTACCTTTTCCAAATATCTAGTTTGTACTCCTTGAGGATATACACTCACCCTCTTCCTTTTGGACATCTATTACGAAAGAACAACATTTGACTGGAAAAACATAGTATGACGACACATGGAATATGTAGAAAAAATAGATAGGTATGGCATATACTCATATATGATGCTTAAACTAGCAGATGGTGTAACAAAGTAGAAGTAATGCAAGAGGTCAGATGCAAAATATGTGCGACCAATACAACCTTACCAATTTAGAGCAAGCACCTTGATGGGTGAATAAGATAGGCCATCCTCCACCATGCCAAGTTTGTTAGCTAGTGGATTGCTCCACAATATTCCTCTCATGTGCCCATTCTCGTATTCATTTTGATAATGTTCAATACCTGACATGCATGAAACCATAAAAACAAGTGAGATTATCTTTGTAATGCAGAAGTGATTCCAAATACTGCCTCCCTGTAAACCCCTTTGTGTTATCTCTGCAATTCTTCTGAGAGATGCCATGCATGTTGTAATATGGTGTGTGCATTAATATAATGTGACCTACTACTCAAAATATGAGAGCTCGAGAAGTGATGATACTTCACAGATGACATCTTCAACATATAGTAAAGAAGAACAAGTCGACTTGACTTGACAGATTCAAAATATACTAAGGGAGAACAACTCGACCTGACCAGTCGACCGAAAATGTCTCTGCTACTCTTCCCAACAAGGAACGTACTTATTAAAGAAGAGAAGAGGATCATCTTAAAGAAGAGCAGAAGAGCAAGTAGATTGAAGATATTACAAGTCTTTCTATACAATGTCGATTGGCCACCCATGATGAACCAGAGCGCACAGAGAAATACTATTCCTTCCGGTCTCTCCATATGTGGCTCACATGCATTTCGAAACTGAAGTAGGAACATTTAGCTGACCAATTAAACATCTCTCAGTTTTACTAATATCAGCATAATATCAGATTTGAATTTGTACAACTAAGCTTGCTTAGCTCGATGGGTGGAGCAATGCTATTAGGACATGAACCACGTAGGCTGATCATGGTCATCATAAAATGGGGAAACCGTAAGCATGATGAGTATAGTGTGGCAGTGGGATGGTAGATCTGAAGATGCAAACCGCGCAAAGGGTAGTTAGCAACCGATGTTTGCTTTGAAATAACAACTAAGATTTGGTATGGACAAGAAAGTACAGTCAACAAGTGACAAAAAAATGCAATTCTATTGTCTCTCTATATGTCATGACATGAATTTGGAAAGTCAAGTGGGACCTTTAACTAACCAATTAAATGTGTCTGCTAACTAATATCAGTATCATATCACAATCACATTTGAACAACTAAGCTTTGGAATTTTGAGTGTTGTGTTATTTAGCTTGAAGGGTGGAGTAATGCTAGTACGACAGAAAGCACCTACACAGATCATAGTAGAGTAGATAAAAGGGGAAACCCCTAAGCATCAAGAGTAAAATCAGGAAAGTGGAACTAGCTGGACCAGTGAGTGGCGCACATGCTTTTTGAAATGAATATAGGAACATTATGTGACCAATTAAACATTTTCTGTTTTAGTGATATGAGCATCATATAAGATTCGTATTTCAACACCTAAGATTTGGAATTATGAGTGGCATGTTGTTTTGCTTGATGGGTTGAGGTCTTGAGGAGCAGTTCTAGCACGACACGAAGAACCTACGATGATAGTAGTGAATATAAAGGGGGGAAACCATAAGCTTTACGAGTATAGTGACTGTGCCATGGAGGATCTGAAGGTGCAAACCGGACAAAGCTACTTTGCAACCAATGTTTGCTTTCAACTAGCCACTATGATTTGGTACGGACAAGAGAAGTATAGTAAACAATTTACGATCTATTTTCCGGGTGAGATCAATAACTTAAGCACATATGGAAGAGTACCACCTCTCTTGCGATGCCGTGTAGGCCCCTGCTGATACGTTGAGGGTGCGATGGATGTCAGCGGCGGGGAAGAAGACTTTAGACGGCAGACGACCGGGTTGGGGGATAAATCCTATTGCCGTGGACGAGGCGGTCATAAGAGCGGCAACGACAAGGTGGACGACGGCGCCGATGAAGCGAGAGGACGCGATGGAATGATCCTGGTCTGACGCGATGGATGAGAGACGTCCATCTCTTGCAGTGGACAATGAGGTAGGGGTAGCAGCTCCGACAAGGTGGAGGATGGGGTGGCGGACGGAGGAGGCTGGTCGTAGTGGGAAGGTTGTCGTGGCGCGGACGGTGTATGAATGGGGAAATGGAGGGGGAGGGGGGATCTCAAACTTTGGGACACGCTTGTCTGAAATGTTGGAAAGTTACGAACTTATCCCCGTTTAAAATTTCAGACATCACGTCGGTTGGGGATAGGACGGTAATCTCGCATCTCCCAAATATTTGCCGGTAACGATTTCGGGCGAGGAGAGGGTGTTTTGCCGCCCACGGTTGGCGCCCACGGTGTATGAAAAGGGCTGACAGGTAGGGCAGTTGTGTCACGTCTGAGGGAAGTTACACATCTGCCCCTATTTAAAATATTTGCCTACATAGATTTCGGACGAGGAGAGTTTGTTTTGCTGCCCATCGTGTATGAATGGGGAAATGGAGTGAGAGACACATGTCTTTCAGATGAGCTTGAATTAAATGTGTTTTGCCGCTCACGTTTGACGCCCACCGTGTCTGAATGGGCTCAGAGGCGGTCGTGTCATGTCTGATTGAAGTTACTAGTCTACCCCTATCGATAGCAGTGTAAATCCGGTCGATAAGGATGTCAAGTGTCAGGGGTAGACAGTAATTTCCATCTCGCAAACACTTGCTTCGGGCAGCCCACAAATGGTAGTGGGTGTTTAGCCGCTTCATTCAAAACTTGGGAGAATTAGCATTCACGTTTGCCCTGGGCCCTGGCAACTAAATTCAAATCCAATTTGTATTCGATTACGAATATCCACAGATAATTCTATGTTTTGTTATTTATTTCTTGAAAACCACAACAAAGATTTGTTCCACCTTTATATATGATTATGATTTAGAAATGTCGTGATCTTCGAATTCAGTAGGTTGGATACACTTTGAGTCAAACAGTTATTTCATCCAATACAATATGCTCACACGAAAAACACTTCACCTTATGTCAATCATACAAGTACTGAGGATTACCTCGCCTAAAAAATTCGGATCATTACAACACATGGACAACATAAGGGGTCTTACAACATAATCCATTCAGAGACATGACAGAACATGCAAGTAAAATAATCTAATGACAATTTCAAATGGTATCTAAAGAAGAACTGGGATTACCCTGGGCTTCAGATAGCAGAAACAGCAGGACCTCCTCCGTCTTCAAATGCAACATTCTTACTTCCTCCAATTCTTGGGTTGCTTGCATAATGCGTGCCTCTAATTGTATAATTTCCAGCCTCAAGATCAAGATTACCTCATTCATGGCAGCCACACCATCTCTTTTTGCCTCTAGTAGAGCCTCAAGAACTATAATATCTGTGCTCAGACTGCTCTCCGGCGGTGTTGCCTCTGAACTGCTACCATCTGGTAACATGGATGGCGCACTGCTTCCACAAATAGATTCTGGGGTTGTACATTGTGTCCTAGTGTGAACGACATCCTAAAAGGTTTCCGCTGGACATAAGTAAGAGATAGTTATCGCATGATCCAGGCAGTAAGCTTACATGGTAAACGACATATGAATTATTGTCGAGCATGGCAAGCTATATTTAAATGGTTCGAAGCAGCATCAGCCGAAAAGAAATTAAAATGGTAAGGTGAAACTAGAGATCTAAGTGGAAAATAAACGACATCCGCTAGTCCCATGTAGTTAGTTTTTGCTAGCTGCCTAGTTCATTTTCATCAAAAAAAGAACTCTTTTGAACTATCATACCACTAGTGGACTTTAATCGGGATTAAACGGGACCCAGTTGACACCCTAGTTGAATGGGAGTGTACCACCACTATATTTAAGTTGCCAAGGCATCTAAGCAGTTGAAATAATCTGAGAAAGTACTTAACAGTGTGGCCTCATACACTACGAAAAAAATACACTTCCGTGATGATACGTGTTTGTCACAGTAGGTCGCGTTTTTTGTCATGCATGTACATCCATGACAAATTTATGACAGAATCAAGATAGTCATACCCGTGCTGTCGTAGAAGTGTTCCATGACATTACCAAAATTATCATCACGGAAGTGTCCACTTCCATGACGATAAATCACGCGTCACAGAAGTGCTTTCGTCAAGGGTGACCGACACGTGGCATCCACCGTAACGGAACGCCGTTAAGCTATCGGGTCGGGTTTTGGATCCGATAACCCGTTAACAGCCCCGACCAATGGGGATTTTCCACGTGTAAAATCATCATTGGCTGGAGGAAACACGTGTCGGCTCACCGTTGGGACAGATGTCATCCGCTCATTGGACCGAAGTCGCCTATGATACGGAGACACGTGGCACGGCCCAACAGAGGCCCATTCCTGTGAAAAGGCCGGCCCGTTTGACTTGGTCAAAAGGTGGCGGGCCAGCCCACGGAAAGCCTGTTAACGGCCTGTTCGCATATAGCCCATTTACAACCTGCTAACCCAGGGCCCGTTACGCCCTATCCGAATTAGGCCCAGTAGTGTTATCTGGGCCGTCCAATATGATTCAGCCCGTTTTAACTTCCGGCCCATGTGTGGCCCATGACTTCTTTCGGCACATATGAGGACCTTTGTAACTCTTGGCCCATTAATGACCCGTGGTGAAACTGGGCCATAATGAACAGTGTATCACTTTATACCCATTAATGGCCCGTTATTCCATTGGGCCGTTTCCAGCCCAAGTTATCTTTCGGCCTTCTCAGGGCCCATTGCTTCTTGGGCTCACTTGCAGCATTCGGTTACATACGGCCCATTACTGTCATTTTCTGCTTGTGGGCCAAATTCAGCCCGTCGTTACAGTCGGCCCGTTTGCGGACCGTTAATACATTGGGCCGTTTTCATGTCAAAAAAACCCGTTGGGCTGTTTTCATAGAGTTATCAAATACGGCCTATTAACGACCCGTTATGGTCCACGAATAATACGGCCCATATTGGTGAAATGATGATACGCCCCGTAGAAGGCCCATGGATCGTACGGCCCGTATGAGGCCCATGGATAGTACGGCCCGTAGAAGGCCCATGGATCGTACGGCCCGTAGAAGGCCCATGGACACTACATCCCGTAGAAGGCCCATTGATCCCTAAGGCCCGTATAGAAGGCCGATGGATCCTACGGCGCGTATAGAAGGCCAATGGTCCTACGGCCAAACGAAGGCCCATGGATCATACGGCCTGCATGAGGCCCATGGTTACAACAGCCCGTGTGTTGCCATGATTATTTTGGCCTAGTTACCAAAAATAGGCTATTGTGGCCAGTAGAAAAACACAGAAAAAGAACTGTAGTGACTACAAGAAAACAACTAAACAAGACAATAAGGAAATAAATAAGCAAGCAATTAAGGCTAGCCTATTACCGCTATTACACATATTACATCCACTGGGCATCAAAGTTCGCCACCAGTGCAAATATAGGGAACAAAGCAACATATTACATACACTGGCCGTCAAAATTGGCCACCAGTGCAAATAAACGCGGCAGCAAAACAAGAGCATAACTGAAACAACTTCAGAAGAGCTCAAGAAATGTTATCCTGGGTATCCACCATGCTGGCAATAAGCTTAGCAAGCTGATTAGCTTTGTCCTGTTTGGCGCTAAAATCCTCCAACGCTTGCTGTTGCACCAGAAAGTATGCATTTGAATGCTCCAGGGACTTCCGCAGTCCTTCCGCTTCTTGTCGCAGCACAGCTGATCGATGTCTTTCATCTTGTAGTTGAGACTCAAGAAACCGAACTGATTCAGACAGTGAGTTTGAATAGCTTGTGCAAGCGGTAGTGGCGAGTAACTCGAACACTAAACCAAGACAGGACTTTGGGGTTATCTCGCTGTCTTCAAGATAGTCTTCCTTAGCTGTTTTATCAGCTTTGTTGGAGACCAACAAGGATGTGTCACTATCCTGAACCTTATCTGCATTACTTCCTTTACGGCTTAATATGGCACTCTTCCCCAATATTCTGTCAGCATTCTAAAAGAAGAAACAAGCAGACACATACGAAATTTAGCATGTACTAGTATATGAAACTCATTTCGGTGAACCAGCTCATTAGTAAGGTGGACAGGATTAAACTACCAAGTCTTCTATTGCCAAGTACTAGTACATAATAAAAGCATCAAACAAACATATATCTATGTCCTATGGTCACTGCATTGTCTTGCCAAATCAAAATAGAGACACGGTTCAAATCATATCAGTTCAAGACAAAGCAGCAGTGAAAGAATACAAAGCGTGGGAAACTACACGGCACAACAAGATTTCAGATGGGTACCACTGGTCTACATGTACAACAACACTATTGGCTCTGTTGTGATGCTAGTAATGTGCATGATATGAAAGTCAACTGTATACACAATTGAAATTGAAATCAAAAGAGCTAATTGATAAGAGCAAACCTGTTAAAGAAACATGCGTGGACATACCTGCCGTGCCATTGGAGTTTCGATTGGATCCTTCAATTTAAAAATAAGTTTGTATGAGTAAATACAATGATACAAGATCAAAGCAATCATAGTTAAAAAAGGCGCGCCTAAGCAAGCGCTTAAGCGCGCCTAGGCTCTAGGCGTTGGCAAAACGCATTGCGCATAACTACGCTTAATCTGTGCATAACTGCGCATAAGCATGCGCTTTGGCAGTAAGTGCAAGGCGGTGGCAAAACGCACAATTAACGCCTAGCGCTTTTTTGAACTATGATAACAATGGAATCTTAAATTAGAACAATTGTTCTTCAGGTTTAGGCACTTGTTCTACATGAACAGAGTACAGTAAGACGCAAGAATATAATACTTAAAAATAGAAAAATGAGCTCATAGACCTTACCACATTCTTGGTTCGGGACCAGTACAGAACAAGGCGTTACCAGTCATCGTCCAGTAAATGTGTCTCAGGAGAACGTAAGGGAATTTGATGAGTTTCTTTGCCGGTGAAGTATGTTTTCTTCAGGTAATTCCGATACTGCCACCAAGCATTCTTGAAGATAGCCGAGGTATTAGCACAGGTTACCTCATCCTGAGTTTCCAAATCGGTCCTTCTCTATAGAGAAAAATGGGAAAATTTGATGTATTATAACCATCATGGAGATAGGATGTATGGGACGAAGCAAAGTAATTGCCATGAATAAAATTACTTACACATAACTCCTGGAAAAACACCTGCAACTGACATTTTCCTTCATCTTCAGTATAATATTTCCAAGATGGGAAGATACGCACATACAATTTAGCAACATCAAATGCGATAGATGCTAAACTACGACTGGACGGTTGTGCTTCCTCCACAGGAATAGGCGTACTAACTGGTGGAGTTGGGGTTCGCCGTGATAGTACTGGCCCTTTGGGCACTGGAGCTGCCTTACTAACTGCTCTTGTTTGGGAGCTCTGTGGTGGAGATGGTGCTGTGTCAACAGGAACCGGGTTACTATCGGCTGGGGTTGGTGTCGTGGAATTATCACGTCAGATGTCCTCGTGAAAGGACTTAGTCGTGGAGCCATCGCAACAGGTTAGCTTGAAGGGGTTAAACAGGACAAGGGACACGGGAGTTATACTAGTTCGGCCCCTTCGATGAAGGTAAAAGCCTACGTCTAGTTGTGATGGGATTGATTGGGTTTCGATGATCAGGGAGCGGAATACGCTTGCCTAAGTCTCGAGTTGTTGTCTCTGAACCGCCGCTGGGTTGTCCCTTTATATACACAGGTTGACGCCCGGCCGGTTTACAGAGCCCCGAGGCCAACTCATACAAAGTGTCCGGCTCGGTCTCTCCTTTCCTAACTTATACTACAAGTTTACATAGTCATGGCGGTTTACCACTATGGGCCCTAATCCACCTTTGGGCTTCGGGCTTCTATGCTTCCTTTAGTAAAGCGCCATCTTCTGGATCTTCATGGGCTTCAACATAGTCGAGGGTGAACCGGGCCCTCCTGGCCGATTTATACTCAGTAGCTATATCCTCCACATTAGGCCCCAGATTGATTTGAATTTGTTCGTGTCAATCTTCAATACTTCAAATATCTCTTACAGGCATCTTCTTGTATTTTCGTAAACCACCATATTGTCTTCTCCTGAAACTTTGTAAACCGCCGTGACGTCATCTTCTGAACGCAACAACGGTCCATCATGACATCATCTCTGTAAACAATAATTAAAAAAGATTCCCTTCACTTAATGGTTATCCCGAAAATCGAGGCGACATGCGCACTCATTCTGCCGTTTCAAGCTTCTTGATTCCCGCGCCTGCCGTTTTTACTCTCTCCTTTATAAATAAGGCCCGAGGGGCCTTCTCTCTTTTCCCCTTATGTGCCTTCTTCTTCCTCACGACGCCCAAGCTCGGGAGCTCTGCCGCTGTCCGCGACCTTCAAGATCTGCACCGACAAAGGCCGCTGCATCAACCTGAAACGGACCAGACTTTCGTCGCCCTTCTTCCACAGTAGATCTGCAGTGGTAAACTTCCTTTCTCCTCCGTCTTTAGATCTGTTTCTAGGGTTCCCGAGTTCTTCCGCACAGTTCTTCATCCTTCTTTGTTCTTCCACCTGCCGTGATAGTTTTGACCCAATAATAGTGTAGATCTCATGCAGTAGGTACTATGCGTCCATTTTTAATGCTAGCAGATCGTTCTTTTACCTCTGTAGAGTACATGGCCTTCCCTGCTCTATTTAGCACCTGTAGAGCTCATAGAGAAAATTGCTTTACGGATGTGTGGCAGATCCAAATAAATTTGACCATTGTGTGAAACCTGTTTCTGTCAATACTTCGAATAATGGCCCTTTTGCCTACAGGCGGTTTAACCCTTTGATAGTCAATCCGCCATATATCATTAGCCCTCTATTAAACCGCCAACTAAACTTGCATAGTATTCTTCTCTGGTTTAACACTGAATTAGACACCTTAAACCGGCACTTTTACTTTCAGTTCCTCTTTCCGGAATGTCGAAGCAATTTTCTGCTTGCAATTGGGTTCCGTCCCGGATCACGGAGACACAGATCAATGGTTATGTCACCACTGGTGCCTTAGCCTCAAAAAGGGTTCTCCACTGGCGAGTTCTGGAATCGGAATGTCCACCTGAACCTCAAGAAGGAGAGGTGATTGTTTTTATGCAACACTTAGATCGGGGATTCAGTCCGCCCGGATCAAAAAATTTCCAGGATGTCCTCGCAAGCTTCCAACTCCATCTGCAAGATATTGGTCCGAACTCTGTGTCAAATATATGCAACTTTCAAGTATTCTGCGAAGTCTATCTTCAAGAAGAGCCAACCGTGGAGTTGTTCCGGGATTTCTTTCATCTGAACTGCCACACAGAATTCTCAGATGGTCCCAACACAGAGCTTGGTGGCGTGTCAATTCAAAAAAGGAAAGAAGTTGATTTCCCTCATGCCAAACATCATAGCCATCCTAAATATTGGAACCAGACCTGGTTTTACTGCTGGAACACTACTCCTGATGGAGAAAATCCCTTGCTGGGTTACCGCCCTCATCGGCTTAGTAATGGCCACCCATTGCCTCCACGTTTAACCGTCGCAGAACGGAAGAATTTTGCTCCTCAACTTGCCAAGCTCCGGGCTCTGATGGCCAATGGTTTAACTGGCATTGATCTTATCCGCTGCTGGGTTTCTTGGGGCATTTTTCCTTTGAGCCGCCGCCCCGGATTGATGCATGAGTATACTGGCAATGTAAAAGACCCTCAACGATATCACGAAGTAGTAATGACCAACCTTGAAATCGCCGAATGTGTAAAGAGGATGCTTGATGGACCGATCTCTGCATGCAGCCAAACCGGTTTGGCTCCGTTCTACGTCTCCAATAAACCGCCGACGGTAAAGTTCATGTACATACTTTACTGATTTGCTTCCGTATTGACTATCTAATAACCTTTCTTTGCCTTAATATCAGGCCAACAACTCTTTCTGGAAACGGACTAAACCGGCCCGTGCTCCTCGTGTAAAAACCAAGGCCACCAAGAAACCTGGAAAGAAGAAAACCGCTGAGTCTCCTAACCCGCCGGAGGAGGAGGAATCAGATGCTGAGGTAGAACTTGACTCACTTGGCTCCTTTTTCGTACATCTTGACAATGACCATCTTCAGGATGACGCTGAGGCCAGCCATGCAGATCATGTTGAGGTAATTCTTCTTTCTTCCGACTCAGATCCTGTACCGGTTCAAAGAATTCGCCGTACAGTCCGGAAAGTAAAACAATCTCACCCCCTTGCTCATTTGGATCCAAAATTTTCTTTGAAGACACGGCAAGTCGAAGAACGTCGCACAACCCGGCATAGTGGTCAACAAATCACTTCGTCCGGTTTAGCTGATACGCCCTCCCGGAAACGCCGTCCAGAGGTGACTTGTTCTCCTGAAAAACATTATCCTTTGAAAGGTTTCTTCCGATGCCCTCTCAATCCGTCTGACCTGAATTACCAGGCTTCTTCCAACTCGTCTGGCGGTTCGTCAACCACTCAATTGCCTCCTCTCAAAGTTGTCGCTGGGTGAGTATTACAGTTTATTTCTTTATTTGTCTGTTTACCATACTCTAACTTTTGATGTTGTAGCGCCAAGGCTCGATTAATCAAGAAGGCCAAGACCAGCGACCCTACTGTTGAAGTTGATCCAGAAAAGACGCCAGAGCATCATGACGAAAACCCTGAAGTTGCCATGGACAGCTCTGCTAGGCAGAACCAAGATGGTAATGCTAACCCGCCAGAAGTTGAACCTAATGTAGAAGCTGACACTTCACATCCTCCTGCTCCTCCAAGTCCAGCAGTGGAACAACGGGGCTCAACTGCTGATCCGCCAAGTCTAACTAACAAACCGCCAAGCCCTGCCATGAAAGCACCAAGTCCTGTTCAGAATATTGATTCTTCCAGCCCGGCCAAGGATGATGACGTTGTTGTTACGGGCACTGCATATAACGCCCCTGGTAATCCGATTGCTCTATCAAAGCACACTGCCAAGGATGAATTTGCTGCCATGAGCAAGGGGAAGGGGAAGACTGATTTGTCTGCTTATAGCGATCTCTCTGCTCAAGATCTTCACTCCGGCTTCCTGAACCGGCTGTACACAAGCCGTGATTATGAAGCCGGTTTAGTAAATCTGATGAAGGAGCGCTATGGGGTAAACATTATTGCTCCTTGTTCTGTACCTTCATTGCATGTAGCCCCCAAGGGCCTGTTTGTCTTGAGAAAGTCAAACCGGGACTTTGTATACTCCATACGGTAACTTGTGAAATTTCCTTTATGTCTGATCAAACACACATTAGCCCCCAAGTGCCATGATTAAAACTTGTATTAATCCTTGGGACTTCAAGTACCCGCATAAAAATGATCCGCATTAGCCCCCAAGTGCCAAGTGTATAACTGGTTATATGCTTGCGACTTGAACAAATATACTGACATGTTCTCGTACTGTTGCAGAGTGAAATAAATCAATAAATCTCGCAAATTGTTGATCTTCGAGCAAATCTGAAAACCCAACAAGCAGAAACCACCAAGGCCAAGGATGAGCTGAAAACTGCCTTGACCACCATGGAGCAGCTTAAAGAATGGTTTAAGTCTGAACAGGCCAACTGGGACACCGAAAAGGCCGGACTGGTGAAGCGGGCGGAGACTGCTGAAGCAGCTCTTGAACCGATGACAGCAGAACTGTCTGGATTGAAGCGCCAAATCAATGCCATGACCTCTGTAATATTTGGTAAGCAGTGGTTGCCAAAGTTTTACGACTCTTTGAAAGTTCATCGCTTTAACATGCATTTCCTGAACCGATATAGGTAGTCGCATTGCTCATCTAGGTTCTGACATGCGGAAGAAGCTCAAAGCTGCATATACACTGATTGAACAGATGTATACCGGCGCTCAACGGGTTATATGCGCAACTTCTTATGACAATGCGGCACCAACACTTATCAAGGACACGCTCGATCACCTCTTAATGACGCCAGCACAAATAGAAGAGCTGAAGCGATCCGCTGCTCGAGCAGGCACTTTGCTGGTGCTGACTCGAGCCAAGGCATGGATAGCTGATCTTGATCCGGCTGATATAGCCAAAGGCTTCCCCAGTGCACAAGAAAACAATGAAGAATTTGACAATGACGCCCTCAAACGGGTAACAAGGGAGATGTGTCCTTTGGCGAGTCAACTAGCAGAAGAGGCGAACCTGACGGTTCACCGATCTTTCTATGATGCAAACAACAGACGGGTTGAAGCTGTGATTCCGGAAGTGCAGAACCTTATTCCACCAATTCGTAAGCATACTTACGCCCCTGATGTTGACCCGGCTGAGCTTATAAGTGAAGAGGGTGTCTTTCAGGCCTTGACCCGGATTGATTGGACCACCAATGACTTCCATCCATTGGATGAGGAGGAGGCTGAACCGACGCCAGATGACCCATCTACCTCACATCAACCTGGTGATGAAGCTTAATCCGTCAAGGCAGTTGATATGTCAGAAACTGTCCATGTGAAAACAATTCCATATTTTGGGCCTTGGAGTGCCTTGTAATAGGGTAGCAAAAACTTATGATGATCTGCTGCCATCGTGCAAAAGGAGATATTTTGTGTAGATTCGCCATATCAATGTCAATTTTGTTCCAAGTATCAGAATATGCAACTCCTGTGTACATAAAAAGACAAAAGGGTCCTAGCGGTTTACCGCCGGATGGGTCATAATGCCCAAAATAGGCTGGATTGATAATCAAATCATAAAAATATGAAATTATACATACCGGTGATATAAGATCCCTGGTTAGTTGGCTGGCCAACTTGTATTGTAATAAGGGTAAAAAACCCAAATCTGGATTATTTGTATCTCCATCATTTTCTGATGTCGTAGAGTAAGTCATACCGGGTGATGATTCACGCCAGATGATCCGGGCTGTTGACAGGTAGTCAACGTCTGGCCGGGTTAAGAAACTCCGGTTTAAGAATAAGGTCTGTCAACATGTAGCTGCAAACCAAGCCGGTTTAAAGAATACCGGGCTAAGAAAATGACTGATCCAACCAAGAAAATCGATTTAACATAAAATTCAGCAAAACTCGAATGAAAACGTGTAGTCGAGGCTTTTTGGGGGCTGCCAGGCCCAAATTCGAGGCTTTTTGTGGGCTGCCAGGCCACTGAGTTGAACCATTTAACAAAGCCTTTTAAGATGGACCTCCAACTAACCAATCACCATTTTAACTTTGACAAGTGCAGGGTCTCAAGGAGAGTAACTGTCAAACGTTCAGAGGGCCGTGCCAGGATGACCTGGATAGGAGTGTCTTACTTGATGAAGGCAGGTTAACTCGGGGTTTTAGGTAAATATACCAGGCTTCCAAGCCGTGGGTCGATACCCAGCTACAAGGGTCCATTCAAACTTCTTGGTATTGGACCAAGGAGCCCCCAAGTAACGTGATGAGCTGTGCTCATTAGGTGCCTATGTTTGAGTTGTGCATAGCATCTAAACTCTCTTTGGCCCTTTGGGTGTGAAGCTCCCAAGTTTTGTGGCGTGATAGCCGGTTTAACAGGTAGTACTCCGCTTTGTCAGCTGAAGGCCCCATGTAGCTCAAATAATATTTGAGAAAAAACAGCAGAGGCCCCGCTTTAGAGCAAGGATGTTGATTTATTTATTGATGATAATATATACATTGTCAAAATATGTACATAAAAAAGAGCCTATGGCTCAAGTGTAGTAAGGCCGGAGGAGAGCTATGTTCCAGGGCCGCCGGGTCTCCTCCTCAGATTTACGTGAGTCATCTCGAACGTCAATGAGGTAGTATGATCCGTCGTTCAGATTCTTGCTAACCACAAAGGGTCCTTCCCAAGGCGGGGATAACTTGTGTATGTCGGTCTGATCCTGGATAAGCCGGAGCACCAAGTCACCTTCTTGAAAGGCTCTTGTCTTAACCCGGCGGCTGTGATAACGCCGTAGGTCTTGTTGATAAACCGCCGATCGTGCCAAAGCCATATCCCGCTTCTCATCTAGCAAGTCCAGTGCCTCTTGGCGGGCTTGCTCGTTGTCCCCTTCAACGTAATTAGCAACCCAGGGCGAATCATGACGTATATCACTTGGGCGAACCACCTCTGCCCCGTATACCATAAAGAAAGGCGTGTATCCTGTTGATAGATTGGGGGTGGTGTTGATGCTCCACAACACAGAAGGTAATTCTTCCACCCAACAACCCGGCGTCCGCTTCAAGGGAATCATGAGCCGGGGTTTAAGACCCTTTAAAATTTCTTGATTAGCTCGCTCTGCTTGACCGTTGGATTGAGGGTGCGCCACAGATGCTAGGTCAAGCCGGATGTGCTCTCTCTGACAGAAATCCTCCATCTCACCTTTGGAAAGGTTGGTACCATTATCTGTGATGATGCTGTGTGGAAAGCCAAAACGGAAAATAATCTTTTTGAGAAATGGAACCGCCATAGCTGCATCACACTTGCTAACAGGCTCCGCTTCAACCGACTTGGTGAATTTATCAACTGCTACCAACAGGTGGGTCTTCTTGTCCTGGGAACGTTTAAAGGGTCCCACCATATCAAGCCCCCAAGGAGCAAAAGGCCAAGTGATGGGAATCATCCGTAGTTCCTGAGCCGGAACATGAGCTCTGCGTGAAATTTTTTGACAAGCATCACATCGCTTTACCAGATCCTCCGCATCAGCATGAGCTGTCAACCAGTAAAACCCATGACGAAAAGCTTTTGCAACTAGGGACTTTGAACCGGCATGATGACCACAGTCCCCTTCATGAATTTCCCGGAGGATCGCTTGGCCTTCTTCCGGAGAAACACAACGCTGAAATACGCCTGAAACGCTACAGCGGTGTAACTCGCCATTGTGAATAACCATGGACTTGGATCGCCGGACTATCTGTCGGGCCAGGACTTGATCATTTGGTAGCTCACCCCGGCTCATATACGCCAGATATGGAACCGTCCAATCCGGCACAACGTGTAAAGCGGCCACCAGCTGAGCCTCCGGATCAGGAACAGCCAGATCCTCTTCTGTTGGCAATTTAACAGACGGGTTATGCAAGATATCTAAAAAGGTGTTAGGAGGTACCGGTTTGCACTGAGATCCAAGCCGGCTCAAAGCGTCTGTTGCTTCATTTTTGCGCCGATAAATATGCTCAACCTGATATCCTTTGAAGTGACCGCCACAATATCTACCTCACGCCTGTAGGCCGCCATGAGTGGATCCTTAGAATCCCAAGTCCCAGAAACTTGCTGAGCCACCGGATCAGAATCTCCGAAACAACAAACTCGAGTCAAGTTCATCTCTTTAGCCACACGGAGACCATGAAGTAGAGCTTCATACTCAGCTGCATTGTTAGTACAAGGAAACGTCAAGCGGAGGACATAGCAAATTTTATCACCTCAAGGGGAAGTAAGGACAACTCCAGCCCCCGAGCCTTCCAACTGCCTTGATCCATCGAAATGAATAGTCTAGTACGTATTATCCAGCTTCTCTTCCGGTGCTTGCAACTCGGTCCAGTCATGGATAAAGTCCACAAGAGCCTGAGACTTGATGGCTGTTCGAGGTACATATTTCAAACCGTGTGGACCAAGCTCAATTGCCCACTTTGCAACCCGGCCAGTTGCTTCTCTGTTTTGAATGATATCGCCCAAGGGAGCAGAACTAACCACTGTGATGGGGTGACCTTGAAAATATTGCTTGAGCTTTCGACTGGCCATAAAAAACCCATACACCAACTTCTGCCAATGCGGATAGCGTTGTTTTGATTCGATCAGAACTTCACTGATGTAGTATACCGGTCGTTGAATCGGATATTCCTTCCCAGCCTCTTTACGCTCTACCACAATTGCCACACTGACCGCTCGGGCATTAGCAGCCACATATAATAGTAAAGGTTCATGATCAACTGGGGCTGCAAGAACTAGCGGTTCAACCAACTGCCGCTTTAACTCCTCAAAGGCTGCATTGGCCGCATCACTCCAGACGAAATCATCTGTCTTCTTCAGCATCTGATACAAAGGAATGGCCTTCTCACCCAGACGACTGATAAACCGGCTGAGGGCTGCAATCCGGCCTGCGAGACGCTGAACATCATTGATACATGTCGGTTTAGCCAAGGATGTGATTGCCTTGATCTTTTCCGGATTAGCCTCAATGCCCCTGTTAGACACAAGAAAACCGAGCAGCTTGCCTGCCGGAACACCAAAGACACACTTATCCGAGTTAAACATCATCTTGTAAACCCGAAGGTTGTCAAACATCTCCTTGAGATCAGCTATCAATGTCTCCTTTTTCCTGGATTTTACCACAATGTCATCCACATAGGCATGAACATTACGCCCAATCTGCGTGTGAAGACAATTTTGCACACAACGCTGATAAGTTGCCTGAGCACTCCTGAGCCCAAAGGGCATAGAAACATAGCAGAAGGCTCCAAAGGGAGTGATGAAAGCTGTCTTCTCCTGGTCCTTAACTGCCATTTTAATCTGATGGTACCCTGAATAAGCATCCAAAAAACTCAGGTGCTCACAACCCGCCGGCGCATCGATGATCTGATCCATACGCGGGAGAGCAAAAGGATCGGCCGGGCAAGCCTTATTTAAGTCCATGTAGTCCACACACATACGCCAAGTCCCGTTTTTCTTAAGAACCAGCACCGGATTAGTCAACCATTCAGGATGAAACACTTCAACGATAAACCCCGCAGCCAACAGCCGGGCTACCTCGTCCCCAATTGCCTTGCGTCTCTCTTCATTAAAGCGATGAAGAAATTGCTTGACCGGTTTAAACTTCGGATCAATATTAAGAGTGTGCTCAGCGAGTTCCCTCGGTACACCTGGCATGTCAGAAGGCTTCCATGCAAAAATGTCCCGGTTCTCACGGATGAACTCGATGAGCGCGCTTTCCTATTTTGGATCCAGATTGGTGCTGATGCTGAACTGCTTGGACGAATCGCCAGGTACAAAGTCAACAAGCTTAGTCTCATCAGCCGGTTTGAAATGTAGGGTTGGGTCATGCTTAGTGGTGGGCTTCTTCAGAGGGGTCATATCTACCGGATCAACATTCTCCTTGTAAAACTTTAACTCCTCTGTAGCACAAACCGACTCAGCGTAAGCCGCATCACTCTCTTCGCAATCCAAAGCGATTTTTCGACTTCCATGAACCGTGATGGTTCCTTTGTGACCCGACATCTTGAGCTGCAAGTAAATATAACAAGGCCTCGCCATGAATTTTGCATAAGCCGGTCGCCCAAACAGTGCGTGATACGGGCTCTGGATTCTCACCACCTCAAAAGTCAATGTCTCAGACCGGGAATCATGTTCATCCCCAAACACAACTTCCAAGGAAATTTTGCCCTCTGGATATGCCGACTTTCCTGGTACCATACCATGGAAAACAGTATTGGACGGTTTAAGATTCTTATCTGTCAGCCCCATGCGGCGGAATGTCTCATAATACAGAATATTAATACTGCTTCCTCCATCCATGAGTACTTTGGTGAACTTGTAACCTCCCACCTGAGGTGCCACCACCAGAGCTAGCTGACCCGGATTGTCAACCCCGGGGTGGATGATCATCCCTACTCCACACATTAGGCTGTTCCGACCACCGCAGATAGCGTGGAACTGCTGGTTCAACCCTCTTGTGCAGCTTCTGATCACGCTTGCACAGACTAGTGGTGAATACATGATATTGTCCAGCATTCAGCTGCTTCGGGTGACTCTGGTAACCCGACTGCTGCTGATTCCCTTGATTACTCTGTTGGTTATTACCACCTTGGTTGTTCTGGTTGCTATGATTATTCTGAAACCCAGAGCCTGAACCGCCGCCACCATGAAAACCTGGACCTGAACCGCCCGACGGACCCTGATCATACCGGAAGAGATTAGAATTTTTGAACTCCTTCATTATGTTACAATCATTCCAGAGATGTGTTGCAGGGACCTCTTTGGTCCCATGCTTTGGACAGGGCTGATTCAACAAGCGCTCCAGATTCATCGCCCCACCGCGCTGGGGCGGTTTACCCTTACGAGGCTGCACATTAGCATTAGCTACAAAATCTGAATCCGCTTTACGCTTACCATTATTCCCATGTCCTCCTTGGTTGTGCCGCTGTCCCTTCGCACTGCCATTCCTCTTTCCCTTTTCCTGTTTCTCATTATCAGAATCGGGATCCTTGGTATTATCAGAATTGGCATACTTTACCAAGGCTGCCATGAGGGTTCCCAAGTCGTTGCAGTGGTGCTTGAGCCGTCCCAACTTCTCCTTCAGTGACTTAAACCGGCAATTATGTTCCAGTGTGATAATCGCTTGGCCAGCGTTAATTCGGTCGGACGAGTGCAAAACTTCTGAGACCCGGCGCACCCAATGAGTTGTGGACTCGTTCTCACCCTGAACACAAGCATCCGGATCTACACTGGACATGGGCTGTTTGCACGTGTCTTTAAAATTGGCTATAAACCGGGCCTTCAACTGATCCCATGACTCGATGGAATTAGCTGGCAGATTTTTCAACCAAGTGCAGGCTGTTCCTTCCAACATCATCATGAAGTACTTTGCACAAGCTGCTTCATCTACATCCAGCATCTCCATTGCCATCTCATAAGTCTCGACCCACGCCTTAGGCGGCTGATCCGCCGTGTAGTTAGGTACTTTGGGTGGACCCTTGAAATCCTTGGGCAGACGTACGTTACGGAGTGCCGGAATAAGGCACGGTACTCCCCAGGAACTGAAAGCAAGCCCGGTGCCTCTGTCAACCGACACTGCTGGCTGAACCGGGGCGGGTTGATAACGACCCAAAGCACCATCCCTTCGTGCCCTGCCATGATCCACCACCTCCTGAGCATTGCGATGCCGCGCGCTGCTAGATACTTCCGGTTTGTCCATCCGCCTGCTATAACTTGGGCTCGGACGAGGGGTTGAATGGATTCTATCCCGGCTATATGAATAAGCCTGTTGCTGCACTACGGCGGTTTGAAGAAGATCTCTCGCCCGCTGTGTCTCAACTGCCTCTATCGAATCTCCTTCCATTGGAATGGCTGCCAAGCGTGAGGCCGCAGCAATCATGTTATCTAGAGGGCTCGAAAAGTGACCCGATGGTGTAGGCACATACTGCGGCGGGTAACTGTCCGTTGGGGTAGCTCCGTTGCTCGTGGCTGATCCGGAGCTATCCTAGGCGCTTTAGCTCGGTTTGCGGCTGCCAGATTGCTCGGCCCAGCGCCTGGCGTCTGAAAGAGATTTAACCCTTCGTAAACTGGTGGCAGGCGCGACCGATACTTCCTTCGTATCACATCCTCCGACGCGGTCCGATCTAGCATGAGCCGGTAATTCTGTGCTTGTATCTGCTGTGATTGAGCATTCAAAGCGGCCTATTCCTCATCCATCTTATTATCCTCAGCCACCAGGTCCTCCTTAGCCTGCGTAATTTGCTCCTTCAGTCTCGCAACTTTCGCATTGTGCTGATCCTGCGTATCTGGGGTGACTGTCACGGTTAACAAGGTCGCCCAAGCGTCCATTAAACCGGAGAGAACCTGCGCCGGCCGGCGCGCCGAGGTGCCTGCCGCGGCCGCTGATCCGGTATTCATTGCTACGGTAGATGAAGACTGCAACACGTGCTGCGTGCCGGCCATGTAAATAGCAACCCGACTCGGCGCTTCAAGGAGGTCCGGATGTTGGGGAACGTTGCATAAAATAAAAAATTTCCTACGTTCACCAAGATCCATCTAGTAGTTCATCTAGCAACGAGAGAGAGAGAGAGATGCATCTACATACCACTTGTAGATCGCGTGCGGAAGCGTTCAAGAGAACGGGGTTGAGGTAGTCGTTCTCGTCGTGATCCTATCACCGGAGATCCTAGCACCGAACGGACGGCACCTCCGCGTTCAACACACGTACGGTCAGCGTGACGTCTCCTCCGTCTTGATCCAGCAAGGGGGAAGGAGAGGTTGATGAAGATCCAGCAACACGACGACGTGGTGGTGGATGCAGCAAGACTCCGGCAGGGCTTCGCCAAGCAACTGCGGGAGGAGGAACAGGTGTAGCAGGGGGAGGGAGGTGCCAAGACTCAGGGTGCGGCTGCCCTCCCTCCCCCCTCCTTTATATAGGCCCCCTGGGGGGCGCCGCCCCTGGAGATGGGAATCTCCCAAGGGGGCGGCGGCCAGGAGGGTGGAGTGCCCCCCAAGGCAAGTGGTGCACCCCCACCCTAGGGTTTCCAACCCTAGGCGTAGGAGGGGCCCAAGGGGGGGCTCACCAGCCCATTAGGGGCTGGTTCCCCTCCTACTTCAGCCCACGGGGCCCTCCGGGATAGGTGGCCCCACCCGGTGGACCCCCGGGACCCTTCTGGTGGTCCCGATACAATACCGGGTGACCCCGAAACTTTCCCGATGGCCGAAACAACACTTCCTATATATAATTCTTTACCTCCGGACCATGTCGGAACTCCTCGTGACGTCCGGGATCTCATCCGGGACTCCAAACAACATTCAGTTTGCTGCATACTCATATTCATACAACCCTAGCGTCACCGAACCTTAAGTGTGTAGACCCTACGGGTTCGGGAGACATGCAGACATGACCGAGACGGCTCTCCGGTCAATAACCAACAGCGGGATCTGGATACTCATGTTGGCTCCCACATACTCCTCGATGATCTCATGGGATGAACCACGATGTCGAGGATTCAAGCAACCCCGTATACTATTCCCTTTGTCAGACGGTATGTTACTTGCCCAAGATTCGATCATCGGTATCCCAATACCTCGTTCAATCTCGTTGCCGGCAAGTCACTTTACTCGTACCGTAATGCATGATCCTGTGACCAGACACTTGGTCACTTTGAGCTCATTACGATGATGCACTACCGAGTGGGCCCAGTGATACCTCTCCGTAATACGGAGTGACAAATCCCAGTCTCGATCCGTGTCAACCCAACAGACACTTTCGGAGATACCTGTAGTGCACCTTTATAGTAACCTAGTTATGTTGTGACGTTTGGTACACCCAAAGCAATCCTACGGTATCCGGGAGTTACACGATCTCATGGTATAAGGAAGAGATACTTGACATAGGAAAAGCTCTAGCAAAACGAACTACAGGATCTTGTGCTATGCTTAGGATTGGGTCTTGTCCATCACATCATTCTCCTAATGTTGTGATCCCGGTATCAACGACATATAATGTCCATAGTCAGGAAACCGTGACTATCTGTTGAACAACGAGCTAGTCAACTAGAGGCTCACTAGGGACATGTTGTGGTCTAAGTATTCACACGTGTATTACGATTTCCGGATAATACAATTATAGCATGAATAAAAGACAACTATCATGAACAAAGAAATATAATAATAATCCTTTTATTATTGCCTCTAGGGCATATTTCCAACACCAGAATACTGTTGCCATCGGAATATCCCTCGAACATACCGCCATGAATCTGGTATAAGGACTCGGTTTCGCCAGTGGATGACTCGCCGTCAGAATATACAACCGTCTCGCCCTCAGACACCGGTTCAGATCCGATCACATGGACACATCCTACAAACGCACGCTTCACGGCGGGCTTAACCCGGGCTGGACTCGCACGCTGAGCCGTCTCGACGAGGTCGGTGCAGATGTCCGGCTCAGGGCCTGGTTCGCCGATCTTGCCAATGAAGACATGAACTCCGCCGAAGCGGACCCGGTACCCGTACTCGATTGAGCCGGCCTCAGGGCCCCATCCTTTGTCGTCGATGTAGAGCTTGCTGCAATGACTTTTGGTCATCTGGCCGATCACGTACCCCTTAAGTCCTTCAGAGCAGCCCTTCAAGAACTCGACACCATCGTGCGATAGCCCCACGGTGGGCGCCAACTATCATGGAATTATCACGTCAGATGTCCTTGTGAAAGGACTTAGTCATGGAGCCATCGCAATGGGTTAGCTTGAAGGGGTTAAACCGGACAAGGTACACGGGAGTTATACTAGTTCGGCCCCTTCGATGAAGGTAAAAGCCTACGTCTAGTTGTGATGGGATTGATTGGGTTTCGATGATCAGGGAGCAGAATACGCTTGCCTGAGTCTCGAGTTGTTGTATCTGAACCGCCGCCGGGTCGTCCCTTTATATACACAGGTTGACGCCCGGCCGGTTTACAGAGCCCTGAGGCCGACTCATACAAAGTATCCGGCTCGGTCTCTCCTTTCCTAACTTATACTACAAGTTTACATAGTCATGGCGGTTTACCACTATGGGCCCTAATCCACCTTTGGGCTTCGGGCTTCTATGCTTCCTTTAGTAAAGCACCATCTTCTGGATCTTCGTGGGCTTCAACATAGTCGAGGGTGAACCGGGCCCTCCTGGCCGGTTTATACTCATTAGCTATATCCTCCATAGTTGGGTTTAGATTGGGTGAAGCTGGTTCTCTGTCCATCGCAGTAGGGGTACAATCTGCGAGAGTTTGGGTTATGTGTGGTAGGGCTGGTTCTTGTGCATGTACAACCGGGGTGCTATCTCCACCTATAGGTAGCACTATTTTATTTGAAGACCGTGTTTTTATTCTGCTAGACACTGGCATCACCCGCTCCAATTCAAATGGCTGATAAACAGGAAACATAGTTGAATGTACAGACATTGTATGAGAGACAGATGCAATAGATAGTGTGGAAAAAAGAGGGCATGAAATAGTTGACATGTATATTGTTTAACTAAAATGGATAGCATGACATAATTTCACATATATGATGTCTATCTAAACTGGATAGCATAGCATAACATAATTCAAAGATATGATGAATAACTAAACAGGATCACATGACATAATTCACCTACATCTTATCTAAGTAACCAGGATCGCATCATTTAATTCACATATGTGATTTATATGCTAAACAGAGGGCATTCGATATGATGTCTGAAGTAAGAACATGGTGTTGAATATTGTGTATATGATGTCTAAACTATGCAATGCAAGACACCGTATGCATGATATGAGCAGTATAACCATGCCAAGTTAGGGCATACACCTCAGTAGGGGAATAGGACTTTTCATCTGTCTCTAAATCCATCTCTGAGGAGCTATCGGGACCCAACAAGAGATCTGCTTCGACAGGTAGCACTGTCTGCTCTGAAGGCCTTGTTTTCACTCCAGATTTTTCCATCTCCCACCCAAATGGCTGATTCACAGGAAGAGTAGTTTAATGTACAAACATTGTCGACAAATGGAAATGTAATGAAGAAAAGGATGGGCAAGATATCATTCAAATATATGATGCCTGGTTAAACAGGATGGCATTGCACATTTCACATATATTATGGCTGGCTAAAAGACATGAGACTGCATAATTCCCATATATGATATAGAAACTAAACAGGTGGCATTACAGAACATGTCTAAACTAAGCATATGACATATATGATGTCAAAAGTAGGCACTGCAAGGCAACATATGCATGATATGACTAACATCATCATGCGAAGGTAGAGCAAACACCTTGGGGGTAAAATAGGAGTGGTCAGCGGTGTTTGAATCCGCCTCAGAACAGATATCTTCCTCTGGATTACAATCTGGAGAGGGGTGGGGAGGGTTTGACATTGAACCCACCATGGAGCGATGTCTGCATGACATTGTATTGCCGCACAAAACTCTTCTCTTTTTTCTCTACATGTTCAGCATAACTGTGTACAATATCTGACATGCGTACGAAAAAGTATGGTGAGATTATGTAAGGAGAGCATGCAGAAATTTAGAGTGATGGTAACAACTAGTGGATGGATCCAAAAATATTGATAGCAGGCTGATGATTGCTTTAAACTAATAAAAAGACAGATGATGATTGCTTTACTATTTGTTTCCCACCCAAGATGAACAACATAGGCATACCCTATTAGACAGACATACTATTCATTGCTGCCTCGATATGTGCCCCACAACTAATTTAGAACTCAAGTTTGAACATGAATTTGGACCTAAGTTGGGAGTCCAAGAGCTGAACAGGATGATAAAGTAGCAGGTAAGTTTAAGCAATGCATAACATAAGCAGAAACAAAAGAGTGCGACCTCTCTTGTGGACCCGTGTACTCCTCAGGTTCATCTGCTGAGTCGATGATGGTGATGCCGTTGGGGTGCATGCCGGCGGCAGGGAAGGAGATCTGAGGAGGCGAAAGATGGTCAGGAGTTGTGATGTCTAGTTTGGTGGATGCTTCTGTCGATGGAGCAGCTCAGGTGAGGTGGACGACGTCGCGGCGGGAGCAGGAAAAACCACACAGGTTCCCTTCGACACGTACTTGTAACTGAATTAATTCTGTAAGGGCTCATTTGGCTTGCATGATTCTTAAAACGCAGGGATAGGAAAAACACCGGAATAGGATAGGAAAATGCACATGGTAAACAGAGCATTTGTAAACACAGGATTTTTGTCAACTTGGGTGTTTGGTTTACAGGAATTGGAAGAGCAGAGGAATGCAAAGAAACATGGCCAAAATAAAGAGAAACCATATGAAAGCGTGTACAGTTAGAATGTTATTTTGGCACTAATGCACTTGGTCTTGTTTTCATGCATAGGATTTTGAAAAGTAGGTCTAGGTGGATGTTTTGCTTCATTCCTTTCAACAAAATGCATGAATAATTGAACAGTAGAGTGCCATTGGAAAATTCCCTATTGCTATGTTTTACCACTGAACCAAAATAGCCCTAATGGATCGACGTGAATGTATAGTAATAAGTGATGCAACAAGTGTACAACCTCTTTGCCATAGCCGTGTCGACCTCAGCATCATTGGGTTGGTCGCTGAAGCAGTTGAGGCAGAGGTGGCTGTCGAAGGTGTGGAGGAAGATCTGAGGAATCTGTAGACGGCGTCCAGGGCACTGCTCTATTGTGATGGATCGTTCTATCGTTGGAGCAGCTCCGATGAGCCGTAAGACGTCAAGCTAAAGTAGCACAAGACAGACATCGTCAATCTCAAGTGGGATTCTAATAGCATCTCCAATAGATGATGAAAATGGATGTAAAATTAACATCACCAAAAACCACCTGACTACAACAGATGAGGTAAAAACTGTTGACTCTGAACTTAACTGTCGAAACTAAAATTTACTGTGGAATCTGAATGCTACTGTCGAAACTGAATGCAATGGTAGCAGAGAGGCAATTGACATGTTGTTTAGGGAGGGCCTGTAGTTCATCTTCAACCTGCACACCCCTGAGCCGCCTGCCACCACCGGCCCCAGCGCCGCCTCGCCGCCCCGAAACAACTCGCCACCGCCGCCCCGGCCAGCCTTCTAGGCTCCCCGCCCCCACCCACCCTGAACCCTAAGATAGATAGTGGGGTACCTCTCGGGCGAGCCCCCGTCCCCGCTGTGGGTGGTTCTTCCTTAACTCCAGCGAGCCC
>NC_041391.1:542047089-542061733 GCF_002162155.2 Triticum dicoccoides
GGCTTAATCGGAGCAGAGCAGCAGCACGAGCGAGGGGGAGAGCAGCAGCAGCAGCTGGGCGAGCGAGTGATCGAGCGAGAGCCGGAGAAGCAGCAACAGATCCGGCTGGTATGGACGCCGCCTCTGAAGGGGCCTCGCACTGGGGGAGAGCCGTCGTGGAGATGTCGCCCGCGGCGCCAGCTTCAAGGTAGCCGCTCCATGAGGGTGCGGGATGGAGCACCGTCGGTGCCGGGAGGTCGAGTTAAGGAGAAGGTGCGATGCGATGAGTGTACAACCTCTTTGGTGGCGCCGAGTAGGCCTCGGCTTCGTCCGAGGAGTCGGTGAGGATGTTGCGGTTTCGGTGGAGCAGGTTAAGGTGGCGCCGTGGGGATGGAGCAGCCACGATAGATGAGGCGATCATCAGAGCAGCTCCTTGGAGGTGGAGGATGGGGCGGCTGAACCGGCAAGACGGCGAGATGGACGACGGATCCTCATCCGGGGAGGTGGACGAGGGATGACGAGCTGTTGCGGTGGACGATGTCGTCGGGGAAGAGGGTCCGGCTGTGCAGCGATGACGTGGCGGACCGAGGAGGGTGGGGTTTCGCGACTGGAGTGGAGAGGTTATGGCGGCCTGGGATTTCGAATGGCAAAAGGGGGCGATGGGAGGGGGTGAAGCATGACTTAGGGACGCGCTTGTCCAAAATGTAGGATGTGTTACAAAAGCACCCCCCACCGATTTGAACTAGTGGCCCTTTCGGCTCGGGGTTAGAAGGGGGATTTCGCGTGTCCGGATTTGGCAGCTGGAGGGAGTTTTCGCGCACGTTGTAATCTCGGGATAGCAAGGCGCGGGTTGTGAAGGCGCCAGTTTTGGGAGCACGGTATCTGAATTTTCGGGATATAACAAGACGCGGGTTGAATTTTAGGGACAAGCCTAACGTGTAGTAATATTGTACTTGTACGTACCAAATCAATTCGCACTTCCCTCAACCAAAAAGAAAACGAAAAAAATAAAACTATTCACAACACACAAAGAGAGAGTCTTGCCCCATTTTACTATACAAATGCTATTCAAAGCTACTCCCTCCTTCCATCTATATAGGGCCTAATGCGTTTTTCGATGCTAACTTTGACCAAATATTAGAGCAATGATATATGACATGCAACTTACACAAAGCACACCATTAACTTCGTCTGTGAAAGGTTCTTTCAATGATATAATTTTCACATTGTGCATGTCATGTACTATTAATCTTGTCAATAGTCAAAGGCGGTCTTAAAAATCTCATTACGCCCTATATAGATGGAAGGAGGGAGTATGAATCCATGTTATGTCCGATTAATTTTGTTGCTTGCTGTATAATGCATGTAACCTACTCATACCAACATTTTAGTGCATTCCAAATGTCTATACTACCGCTGCAATTCGAACTAAATTTGAATTCGTTTCTCTATTTCAATAAGAATCTACAATCATGATTGTTGCCAACTTCAACCATCATTCGTGTATTACCTTAATAACACACCACATGATTACTATAGAGATAGATATGAACTATGTGTACTACATGAACTCGAATTTTATTTTTTGAATACACTTGATGTTGATTCCAAATAATAGAACATTTGATGTACTAACTATGTATTCATAATCTAAACCATGTTCCATACGTACACACCGTGTTTATCACACAAAGTATAGTGCCCCGCCCCCTACATTATGACAAGTATTTAGACCTAAGTTGCAAAAGCCACACATTAGCCCAAATTATAATCAATGTTCTACATTATGATATCTTCTTCAAGTATCTGTATCCACCTTTTTATAATGAATTATGATCTTTGTTCATCTTTTACACCTTCACGATCCTCTTCTATTTGTAGCTAGCTAGCGCTAACTTTCTATCGTGCATGCACACGCCCGCCCCCCTCACACACCCTTAGTGTCCCCTCCATCGCGCACGTTCATTAATTCTCTTTAGGTCATCCACCAGCGGTGTGTGTAGGCCCCCGGCTCCTTCTTTCTGGCACACACCGGTCGATATACCTCTCTAGCCAAGTGTGACTACAACAAACACACATATACTTCCCCTCTTCTATTCTCACCGTCCATGCCCCCATATGTCCAATACGATTCCACGCAGGTGCACACTCCCGCCCCTCTTTTCATTAGTCACATGCTCGCACACTCCTCCCCCCTCGACATGGTAGGCCTCTCGCACCACCTCCTAGCCACACTCTCTCCCCCTGTCTGCCTCTCCGAACCTTATTTTCTTCTAACACATGCATGCGTGTATATGAACTGATCTCCCTACATATAGCCAGGTCGACTATAATTCATTTTCACCAAGCACCGATACACTTACCTCGCTAGTTATGTCTCTCCTTTTCTCGGACACACGACGGTTGATCTTCCTATGTAGTTACGCATGCTTACCACAACCAAATCTTCTCCCCTCATCATCCTTGAATACCTCCCAACCCGTCTCTCACACACACGTGCATAGACAGATAGACATCCCCTGCCCTCTCTTATTGATATTGCACCCATGCCCTCCTTTGTCTAGCAGGCCTCCCCCACCATTTGTGAGACGCCACTCCACCACCAACCCTCCGACGCTCTACCTTTGTCTTTTTCCCAACCTTATTCTACATATATCCATGGGTGTCGATCGATCTCCCTCAATACATAGCCAGGTCTCTCTCCTTCCCCAGACATATACTAGTTGGCCGGTCTCTACCCCCCCCCCACACACACTGATAGTCGAACGTTGTAGGTGGGTATCCATGCCACGGAGAAGAACTGCACCTATGCCCTCTCAAATTCCAGTAAGCCAGCCGCCATGTATCTTTGACGTGGGCAAACACAAATTTGATGGCACTCTTTATCGATCGCGCAGCTACACACTTCATCCATGTTTTCAATTCTATCGATATCTCACGTCCATGACTCCATTTCACACACATTGCATATGTTACGTTTTTCTGATTGAGATATCATCAACACATTGCCTCTGTTTCGCACAAACCATCTCTCTCACACCCACCCACATACGTAACCGCACCTAAAGAAGAAGTGCACGCAGGACACACGTACTCACGTCTCGTTCCCGGCCACACCCGCGCGGGTACACAGTGGAGTTCGTTTCTGTACTAAAAGGCAGCCCACATGATAATTTGACGCGTGTAGCGGTTGTTTACTCAAAGGAGGGTCGGGTACCACGCCTAGAATATAAAACGACTGCCGTGGGGAAAATGGAAAAATGGGTTTGTCTCTCGTGAGTCTCGTCACACAATCTCACACAAGGCCGCCATGGCCTCTCTCTCTCTCAGCATTGGTCAGTGATCCGGCCGCATCCCGTCCGCCGGCGGAAAGGGAGGATGTGCATCGTCTCTCCGTTCGATGGCGTTGAGGCAGCTCATCCCGATATGCGGTACCCGTCGTTCTCTCTGACCAAGCTCCGGCGCGGTAGGGCCTTCGCCACTTGCTCGCTGCCGCAGTATGGGCAGATCCCGGCCGCCGGCGCCCTCCTAGTAACATCCCAACGACCCTTAGGTACAGCTTCCTCCGGCCTTTCTCCACTTCCCATCTTCCCATGTTGCTGCATGTGGATCTTCTTTAGTTGTTTGCTTAAATCGTATCTCGGCCGGCGTACTTTCCACCTTGCAATCTCGTCCTCAAACCATTTTTGATAAACCACCATGTGCTATCTTTCCCTTTTTACATGGAACATGCTTCTTTTTTGTCGGCGTATGTGTCTTCAACTCATGTTATTGGGCAGTAATTGTTTCCTTTCAACCTCCTTTTGCAAACAGGGCTATCCATTTTCACCTCGTTGCTATTGCGACATTTTGGTGAACTGCACAAATCACTTTTCTGAAGAGTGTTTTGTGCAGTTCCGCCAAAATGTCACACGGGCAACGTTTTTACATTTCTGTGGGACTGCGGAAAGGGAGATTGGTTTTTCTATCCTCCTCATCCAACTCCGTGCCTAATCTTCTCCAACAAGAATTTAGTCCTAAAGAGAGATCATAGAGGTGATCGGCTTCTATTTATTTGTGTTATGTTTCATCATCTAGTTCCACTATTATTGTAATCACACTGACTGGATATCTTTGCACACAGGGATGGTCCGCCCGATTTTAGTGGAGCTGCACAAAATGATCGGATTGTGGTGTCCTTCATAGACCTCTTTTTTTGCTACAGAGCTGGGTGAAACTAGCTGCCAAGCAATGAACACTGTGCCAAGGAAATGGAGCCATGCCTACGAACAGCATCGATCAATTATATCTTTTTCTTTATTTGTACACCTTCTCACAACTTTATCTTCAGTTGTGATGTGAATATTGGTGTTGATCTATGAACCATTGAGATGTATTAGCCATGGTAATTTCATTTGTATTTGATGGAATGTTGTAATGAGATAATCTCGAGGCAAGACACATGAATCCTAAGTTGAAACCTTTTTTTTCTGCGGGAACCAGAGTTGAAACCTTCATAGCATCATAGTACAATTTCATCAAAATTATGCATACATATAAGCAAAGGACGCCGATAACTGCCACACATGTGGTATATTCGACATGCGCCCACACACCATGTGTGGTGTGAGCAGGAGGCAGCCCACACGGGTTGTGTGTGGGCATGTATTAGAATTGCCCACACGTGTGGGTGCGGCTACTTCGTGCCACACGCCAACATGTACTACTCATCTCCACCCCGCGCATGTGGCATGAAGCAAAAATGCCCACACGTCCTGACGCAACTACATTAGGTGCACCGCGGGATGACGATTTAGTTGCCATCCTAGTTGGCAAATGTAGTTATCCGGGATGGCAAGTGTAGTTGTAAAAGTATGGCAACTCTATCTGTTTTGCTTAACTATAGTTGCCATGTCTAATTATCTGGTTGACACGTACATGCAACTGCAGTTGCCGTGTAGTAGTTGCCATGTATTGTTAATCACAGTTGCCGTGTGTGTTTATCTGGTTGCCACATACGCGCAACTGCAGTTGCCATCTAGCAAAGAATCACAGTTGCCATGTGTGTTTATAAAGTTGCCACGTTCACCTAACTGCAGTTGCCATCCACAACGTAGGAGTGTCGTGTGGGCGAAAAGCAGTTCGCCCACATGCACATGAAGTAGGTGGCTGGCTGTGTGGGCAGAAACTAGTTCGCCCACACAACGCAGCTAGCAAACAGCATGGTGCGAGTGTGTGGGAAAACTCTCCAATGCCCACATACCAGCCTCATCCTACGTGGCACACCAAATCCACCTTTTTGTGTCAAGATTCATGCAAAAAACATTGGAAGACCATCGAGGCGTGTGAGCGAGTTGGGGAACGCCCACACGTGTGGGCGTTAGTGTTTTCGTAAACAAATCCTGAAGGATTGATAGCAATGGCAGAAACAATTCAACTTCGTTTCGCCGACATGTTGGACATCCTTCATCCGGCTCTACCTGCCATGCAACAATATTGAGTGCACAAAACAACTTCAGGGAAAGATTCACCCCGGTCGTTGTGCTGCAGTAGTAATGACTAGTTAGCAGTCAAATCACAGAGCCCCACCTTCGCCACAATAAGTTGCTCGGACGAAGCAACCATCATTTCTCTGTTCCTTGAATCCGCTGGTAATCCCATATTCCCACAGTAAAGTTGCTCGGGCGAATCAACCATCACTATATCCGCTCACGTGTGAAGACCACAGGAGCTATCCATTCAGATTGCATGTTAAAAAAAATAAAGGTCGATAACTAATGCGGCAAACTTTCAAAAAAAAACTAATGCGGCACCTCAGGCCAACGCGGCCAGATCGCATTTTGCACGAGAAATTACACACCATGTTTCATTGACATGTGGTCCCGTTCCAACATATCAGTGAGACGACAGCGAGTAGTAGGAGTATTTCCGAACCGACGTGTAGGCCGGGGCGCCGCTTCGTGAACCGTGGCAAACTGGCAACCGTTCATCGACTCTTTGCCTTTCCCTCTTGATTTGGAACTGATGTCGCACGCTCTTCCTCTCCCTCCTCCATTTTCCTTCAGCCCTTCACGCTTTCGTTTGTCATTGTTCGATCGTCTTCTCCATGGAGGGAACATGACGGAAACGACCCCGTTATTCTTGCCCCGATCTGAAAGATGACATGGTGGAGGAACTCATTGATCGGTGCAACGTCATCACCTCGGCTAGCATGGCAGGTTCGTTCAAGCCCATTCTTGACTCAACTAATAACATCATTCCAAGGAACCCAAGAGTCAAGGAACGGTTTGATCTCCCCTATCTTCTTTGCCGTGACCCTGATGACTGGCGCCGTCACAACGGAGGCCTCGCCCTGTGCAAGTTGATGCTGCTTGATAATGATACGTATGATGTTAAGATGCCATCGCTTGAGGGCAAGGCCTGGGCAGGCGCAAATGGATATTGGGTTGTTTACATTGGGTCCAACTGCGAGTGGGAACTTGTGAATGTGTACACTCATGACCGGGTTCCACTTCCAAAAATCTCAGCAGACTGCCCAGAGGTTGAGCACACCGGTATTGTACGCACGTTCAAATACAATCATGGTGACTGTCTTCTACAGAAGAAAGCAATTTCTCGAGTTCCCACCCGCTCTTGGAATTATAACAACTATGAAGTTGTTGCTATCTTCGACAAGCTTGTTGCTGTCGTTGCTAGTTTGACTCGATGGACATTGCTAAAAAATCAGTTACTGTACATGGATGAGTACTATGATGCAATTGAATACGAGGGCCTTGTGTTTGCTGCCACCACTCGTGGCACTGTTTTTGCATGGAATCGTTATGATTTCGGCATGTTTGTCTTCCACCGTAATTATAATTGTTTCATCCACATGCATGCGGGTTAGCAAGTTTCCCTTTACTAATTAACCTTCTTCTTATGTTTCCAAGGTCCTGTGAAAATTCCACCACCTATACTTGAAGATTTTTATAACCAAGGGGGAGATGACGATGGTGATGATCACGAGCATGAGGACGAGCAGCGCCCATATACTCGTTGGCGCCTGGCAACTAATTCCGATGGATCACCTCTTCTCGTGTGTATATAGCCCACTGATGATGTTACTGCTAAGGAAGCAGGTGTAGTCTCCCATGGTCGCACTCTCCGGACCTATTCCAACACCCGTTGCATGGTATTCGGGATGGATACTAACGTGCTAGCGCCAACACCTTCTCCCTGGCACAGAATTGATAGTCTTGGAGAAAACTCGCTCTTCCTTGGACAAAACTATCTGATGATGGTGAAAGGCGATCAAACTGCTGTTGACACAATGTTACTAGCACCATTTATGAGAAGCAACTGTGTCTATACCTCGGACATTAGTGTGGTTCCCTACCCTGGTACTAATATAGTAGGCCGCTTCAGCCTGGATGATCAGTCGTGCGTTGGTCTCGAGATCGACAATAGATGCCCCGTCCCAGAGAATCACTTGTGGTTCAAAGCAAGTGTTTCCAACGCCGAGGAATGGTTGAGTTGAAGTTCATTTCATTTCTTATTATTTGTTGTGTGGTGAAAACTTTAGTATTTATAATGTATCCTCGTTGTCGATGTGGGTTGATGACCTGTTGTATGTAATAAAATGATATGCCTGTGATAAACTTACTAAATTTATGAATGACTTTCGAGTTGCTTCTGTGAGTGAGTGGTGCGACGAGGCAAAAATATATTTCCGAATACATAATTGTACGTGCATTGCAACAGGTTATCGGATGAGGCCAATCATCAACAATAGTAGTGCACTATTTGTACTAGCTTCACATGCTTCGCGCGTCGTGCGGGTGTTTTTACTGTAGCGATATTGTACTACATAACTAACACCTTGAATCCTCGATACTAGTAGTACTATATAGTAAGTAGTAGGAGTAGTAGGATGGCATGGGCCATAACAAGCATTCACGTCCAGGAGTACGACACACGCCACCAGCACGACTTCCATCTGACACCATATTTCTTTGAGTCCGTGCTAGAGCAATCTCTTCAACCTCATCGTCTCTCTAACTCAGCCATCACGCGGCGGGCGAGGTGGGGGTTTGCCGATAGTCGGTTTTCTCCATTGTGGTCCCACTTGTAAGGCCAACTCCAACGCTCTATCAATATATGGATGTACTCTTCTTCCCAATACAAAAACTTGCATCCATTCTACTCCCTCCGTTCTACTACCTCAGTCCTGGTTTATAGGTCCCCTTTGTAGTTTGTGTCAAATTTTGACTAAAGATTTAACTAACAAAATGTTAATGCATGTCAAGAAAAATTATCTCATTGGATTCGTATTTGAACACAGTTTTCAAAAAATATACTGTTTGGTGACATGCGTAAACATTTTGTTAGTTTAATCTATGGTCAAAATTTGGCACGAAATATAATGGGGACCAATAAACCCGGACGGAGGTAGTATTTGTCAAAATATATATGTATCTAGACATGTTTTAGTATATAGGCACATCCATTTTTGGACAAATGGAAGTCAAGTATTTTGGAACGGAGGGAGTACACAATAAAAACTTTTAGTTAGCACAACTAGTCTAATCCGAGAGCACAACCAAAGATTTGGTCAGGTTCTTCCTCCTTTTGCTGACATGTGGGACATCCAGCATCCAGGTCGTGTCATGAAAGAAAATAGAGTGGTAGTTGATAAGTTGAAGCCACGAGATGTGCATCTTGGGTTAAAATGTAAATAGAATCTTACTACTCTTGAGTAATTCCAAAAGCGGCCACCGAAGATCTTTCTTGGATTTGTTTTTCATCACTAGCACGTCGAGGTGAAAGATGTGCAGGTTCAGTGGGTCCTCTTGCGTTTTTACTGACATGTGGGGCCGCATGTGAGCAAACAGACGATGAGCTTCGCGCGTCCGCTGGCTGGCTGAGAAGAGAGATAGAGGAGGGCTGAGCATGGACTGCAGGAAATTTGTTCTACGTAACCAACACCTTGATATTCGCGTGTGGTTGTTTCTAGAATAAAAAAAAGGAGGTACCTCTACTTATTTTACTCCCACTACGCCTAGCCTAAGGTTATTAGGTGACCTTGCGCTTGGCTCTTCGCCTATTCCGGAAGTCGATGGTTCTACAGTAGTGCTTCTGGCAATCTGACACCAAATGAACTGCTGCACGTCCACCGCTTGTAAGCAAAAGTTTCTCCTCGTGCTGCGAGCCACCGCGTGCGCGTTGGCGAGGGAGAAGGCGTAAGGCTGGCCATAGTGGGGGTAACATAAGTAGTATCATGCACTTGGGACTCGCAAACATGCTTATGTGGCAGACAATTAAAGAAGAGAGAGATGGTTATAGTAACATAGGTAGATAGCGTAACATAATAATGTGCTGCTACTTTGTGTCATGCATGGCAATAAATGAGACCACCTATGATACTAATCTACTCCCCCCGTTCCTAAATATTTGTCTTTCTAGAGATTTCAACAAGTGACTACATACGGAGCAAAATGAGTGAATCTACACTCTAAAATATGTTTATATACATCCGTATGTGATAGTCCATTGAAATCTCTAAAAAGACAAATATTTAGGAATGGAGGGAGTATGATACTATGCACCATAGAGGTAGTAACATAAACTAGTAACATATGCATGTTACTAGTCTAAGTTACTCCCCACTATGACCAGCCTAATCAAGCTTCACGTCGTTCTGCGAGTTGACGGGACACATCAAAGTTATTTACTAGTAGTACATACTCTCTCCAAAAAAGGGCTGACCATGTCATTGCTACCATCCTGTGCTCCCTCGTTGAGTACGTGCACTATTCACGTGCCATTCACGTGCCATCGAGGAGAAAAAATATTGCGTAGATGCCATCGAAGTGCACGACTCACTTACGGAAAAGGGTTTCCCCTGCTCCCCCCCCCCCCCGCACGACTCACTTACGCACTGCTTATCTGATTATCTCCATTTTCTTGCATGACACGTGCACCTTGCTGCTAGATGTCTCGTGTGTTGGGAAAAGGATGAACAAAGCTCACGTAAAAGAAAATAGTTGAAGAGCATAGATTCCCGACGACCGAGGAGGAGCAAGGAACCTCGCGGTGGAGCGTCTGCAAGGAACCTTGCGCGTTTTCCCCTGTTTTTTACCGCCTGCCCACCTATAAACAACTAAAAGAACATGAACTTTTCGCTAACCACTAGAAACAGTACATCAGGATGCTAAGTTGAAGATGTTTTATACTCCCTCTGTTCCCAAATATAAGTCTTTTTAGATATTTCAATAAGGGACTACATACGAAACAAAATGAGTGAATCTACACTCTAAAATATGTACACAAGCGAACGCACTAACTCCATCCGATCCAACTCATGCACATACGCGCACAGCATGGAGCACACAACGCACGTACACAAGACGTGCATGCACACATGCTCGGCCGTAGAATGCATGTGAATAACACATGCATGCGCACACACTCGGCTGCATGGAGGCGTGCGCCATCCGCGGTGACGTCCGGTTCGTCATGCTACGGCGAAGCTCGCACGCAACGGCGCATACGCATCTCTTGCAACACCTCTTTGCCGTCGTTGCTCAACTACTAGTCGGAGATGAAGACGACCGCAACCTCGGCCTTAGAGCTAGCACCGATGGAAAAACACGCACGTTGCACGCACACGAGCACATACAGAGTGCCCACGACGTGGTGGTGGTGCGTCCCCAGTCGCCTCTACTCCTTCTGCCCACGTTGTCTATCAAGGCGGCTGCATGCTAATGATGATGTGGGTGAGATCTTCTAGGACTCAGATGATGACGAGGAAATTTATGAGACACAAGGTGACGTACACCGTCAAGGTCCACGGTCAAGGGGGTGCTAGCAAGTGCTTAGATGTGCTTAGAGCAAGTACAATAGAGCTGAGTCAGCGGGCTATAAGGAATAAATAGTAGTATATTTCTGCTTAGTTGGAGGAAAGAAAAGAGGAGAGAGAAGGTAAGCGGGCTCTTCGTGAAGAGCCAGCTCTAGCACGTGCTCCTAGGCACTTTGTAGTACATGTTGACTATAAGATGGGCTGTAGGCTTATAGCCAGCAGCTGGCTATACTATTAATGCTCTTTAGATGAGGTGCTAAGTGCATTAAATGGCTTAGTAACTCAAGTGTTCAATGCATAGGTGCTTAGTTTATTGGTGCCACATCATATTTTATGCCTACGTGGTAGGCTTAGCAGCTATACATGGTGGAGCACTGGGAGAGGCCAAGGCTGGTCATAGTGGGGAGTAACTTGTACTGTAACATATTACTATGTTACTCTAAACATCTCTATAAACCGGAAAGGAGGGAGTAGTAACATACACTAGTGTCATATGCAGAGTATGGGAGCACATGATATTTCCCCGTCCGGACCGATCCCAAGTTGGCTTCTCACCTTCTTGGCCCAACAAAAACCCCTCCGCCCTCCCGCGCGCGCTTCCCGCCCGGTGCCAGCTGAGCCCGCCGCTCCACATTGATGGCAAGTCAGGGTGACGCGACCTCTGACTGCTTCCGGCGTTGAAGCGGCGCAACGACCGAGGGCACCGCCCGCTGCACGCCCGGCATTTGAGACTACATAGTGTACTATAATTAGATGACATAAGCAGGCTATAAGGATTTAAATATAGTATTTGTGCTTAGTTGAAGCAGAGAGAAGAGGAGAGAGAAGAGAAGCGGATTGTAAACGTGTAGCCGGTTGTACTCCAACATACTCCCTCCGTCTAGGTGAGTAAGTCATCTTAGGTTGTGCACCGTGACCAAGGAGGGCAAAACGAGAGAACTTAATGTTCATTTGCTAATTAATAGCATTGCATGCAATGCACTAACCACTGCATGTCATGTTTGGTAGTCTCAAGTTATTAAAAATATGCACACCCCACATCTCTTATTGGTTGATATGTCAAGAAACAAGAAACGAGGTAGAATTTAATGCACCGCGCCTAAGTGTTTTGGGAATATTTGGTTTTTGTAAGATGACTTACACACCTAGACAGAGGGAGGACTCTACTTTGTGAGACAAAAGGTGGGGCCATTATTAATGATATTGTACTTATACTAAAGGGACTAACGGACGCCTTAATTACTCTGTTTTTTTGAGACAAACCTTGGTGGGGCTATTATGGACTTTTTTTGAGCTATTATTGACTTGGACGTGGGGTTTGGGGCCCAAAAACCTACTATTATACTCCGACCTGACATGCTCTACCCTAGCCGCCGCTGTATCATATGGTTTCGCACCATTCCAGATCTTAGCACCGCCACGTAATTCTTCTCCAGCCCTCCTTCCGGCGTGCACCGCGAGAAGGGACATCAGTCCTCCGAACCTCGCCTTTCGTGATCCTGTACGGGAGAGGGGCGATCAGGTTTTGGGGGAGCACACTCCTGTGACTGCTGCCAGCGACGACTTCCTCAACGACAGCCTTCTTCCCCGACCTCGGTAATCTCTTCATCAACGACATGAGTGACAACATCAACCACATCTGTTCTGCTCCCGCTGTACAGTATGTGATTCTGTCCTCCTGGTTTAGTCCGCATCATTACTTTGATGTTTGCAATTGTCGTCATGATCTATTTACCGCTGATTCGGATTAAATCTCATACTAAATTGCTCATATATTCAACAATCCAATCCAAAAACCTGATCACAGGCAATTTACTCCGAGTGGTTTTGCTACGCTTTTGAAGCCGCCTACTTTTAAGGGGGTGCAATATAAAAGGTGGCGCACAAGAGCAGTATATTGGTTTCAGATCATGTACTGCTATGATGCCACTAAGGGTAAGCCTGAGGGCGATCTTAATCCTACACAGCAGGAAGCTTTTCAGAACATGGATACCCTCTTCAAAGCCGCCCTGCTGAGTGTTCTTGACGATTCCATTGTGGATTCGTATATGTTGTTTGACAACGGCAAAGACATGTGGGCTGCGCTCGAGGCCATGTTTGGGCCCTCGGGCGCTGGCAACGAGTTGTACGTCATGGAGCAATTCTGTGACTACAAGATGACTGATGAGCGCTCTGTTGTTCAGTAGACTCATGAGATACAGTCACTCTGTAAGGAACTTGAGTACTTTAAGTGTGTGTTGCCGGACAAATTTGTTGTTGGGACCATCATTGCCAAGCTTCCACCTTCGTGGAACGATTTTGCTACTTCTCTGAAAAACAAGAGACATGAGTTTTCTGTTTTGGATCTCATTAGCACTCTTGATTTTGAGGAGAAGGCGAGAGCAAAAGACACACGTGCTCGAGTCACCGAGGGAGCTTCTAGTGCCCACATGGTACACGAGAAGAACTTCCATCCCAACCAGCCCCAAAACAACAAGAACAAATCTCAGGGGAAAGGCAAGTTTGATGCAAAGAACAAGCCATCACATTCTACCAACTTCAAGAAGAATTCTCATAACGGGAAGGGATACAAACCTCAATTTTGGTAGCACCGCACAAAATTTATATGGCTGCATCTACCTGCTATCAGCTAACCTCATGGTGCTCCAGGTATTCCTACATTCGTAACTAGGTACAATGACCACCGCAAGATGAAATTAGCTTATTCGTACGTTGACTTGCTGAATGCAGTGCGGAACGATCCTGTCATGTCTGGAGGAGCAAACAAGCAGTGCAGCCGAAGGTGGGAATCAACCAAGGACTTATGTAATTATATGTAATCTTCCTCAGGCAGGTCAGTATCCCCTTCGTCCAGATGATCGTGTTTTGTCATGCCGAGCTATTGATATGCGCTACTGTTTTGCAACACCGTTTAAGTATAGCTACGGTTTTCCTATCTTTTCAGATTCAGGACAATGAATAGGATATCAGGGGAACTGCACAATATGGACCCATGTTGAGTCATCTCTATTGCCTCATGTGTTTGCTGCAAATGTGTCAGCATCAATTGCAAGATGACGCAGCTAGATAGCTGTGGAGTTGCCAACATGCTCAAAGTGCTTGCAACATTGAGAAGAAACAAGCATGCCCAGGAAATTAATGCGTGCGCAGGGAGGCCCTTTGCTCAGAGAAGCATCGACCGATTTTCTTTATTTCCACACCTTCTCACAGTTTTGTATATTGGTTATAGTATGGTGAATCATTGAGATGCATAGACATGCTGAACTTTTGTTCTTCTGAATGTTAGTTTAATGTGAGTGTCTGCATCCAGTACCGCATCCTCTAATTTGGTGGATGCACACAGAGAAAATAAATCTCCTTAATTTACTCCATAACCACCCTATTAAATAGGCCTAGTAACAAACCAGGCGCATGCAGTGGCCAGCGGGCACATGCATCCTGCATGCATGGCCAGTCATGCAGCAACGCAAAAGAAGAGAGCGGTTCTTGGCAAAAAGCGAGTACTTAGTGTAGCAGGCCTTATAAACACGAACAGCTCGCTCTCCCGCTTCCGTCTCCCCATCCAATTCCCCCCGCTCCCCAATCTTCCTCACTCGTCCAAAAAACCCCGCTCACCTTATTCCTCACTCGTACAGAAAACGCCTACTCCTCTTCTTCCACTCCTACAGAAATCCCCAGCCCTCCTTCTTCCCCACTCGCACTGCCCGTAGGCTCGTCTCTGGCTACTCTGCTCAAACCTGTGAGCTCGGCACGACGCCCACAAGTAAAATGGAGTCGGCTGGCCCCAGCGCCAAGAAGATGAGGCTCCCGCCAGCGGCGACGCCGGTTGTAGATCCCGCACCCGGTAGC
>NC_041391.1:542062244-542067478 GCF_002162155.2 Triticum dicoccoides
CGGATTTGAGGAACTGGTAGAATCTCCGATGGACCGCATCAGCGATCTCCCGGACGTCATCCTTGAGGAGATCATCTCGCTTCTCCCCACCAAGGATTGCTGCCACACACAAGTCCTCTCAACTCGGTGGCGCCCTCTATGGCGCACTGCGCCCCTCAATCTCGACTGTCGTCAAATATATGTCCTTCCTAAATTTGATCTCATTAGAGCCATCGTCTCTTCTCACCAACAGGGCCCCGCTCAATGCCTCTGCATCCCGACAAGCTACCTGCTGTCCATACCCGGCAAGGTGGACGCTTAGCTGACAACCCCTGAATTCGGAAAACTCCAGCAGTTTGAGTTCTACCATTACCACAAAAGTTTCATACCACGAACATACCAAGAATTCGTGCCCACACCACTGTTGTCCATATCGCGATTTTCCTCCTCTCTCCACACCGCCACCTTCGCCCGGTGCCATCTACCAGACGATCTGGTACAAATGCTTCGACTCCCACTACTAAAAAACTTTCGCTTGTGGTGGTTTATCTGTCGGAGGCCTCACTGCACAGCATCATCCAATCCAGTTGCCCTGCCCTGGAGCGCTTGCTGATTGTTTTGGGAACAGAAATCAGTATCGGTTGTCTCCAAATAAAGTCGCCTCACCTTAAAAGCATTGGAATTTGTTTTGCAGGACAACAACTCATCATCGAAGATGCCCCTTCACTTGAAAGTATGCTCCTTCATAATTGTTATACACCTTCAGAAATAACTGTGGTCTCTGCGCCCAAACTGGAGACCTTGGGTGTAATTCATGACCCATTTAATAATCACAAGGAGTTGGTGTTTGGCTCCTCACCTTTTCAGGTACCGTATATTATCATCTACACATTTGTAATCATATGTTGTATTTTTCATTTATGCGCGTAAGTTTTATATCATCTTGGAGTACACTTTGGGTACTAATATTATGTTATATGCTCAATGAAGAGTTCGTCCATTGATAGCCTATCAATGCTGCTTGATTCTGTCAAGATCATATATATCAGAATGTATAGTTTTGATCTGGACATAATTATTGGCTTGCTGCGATGCTTTCGATCTCTGGAGAATTTATACATAGAGGTGATGATTTCTTTCACATTGAAAGCCCGTATATATTGTACTAGAATTAACTGTTCAGCTGTCGTTCTTTCGACATACTCTTTTTTCAGACCTTAACTGTTTTCAATCTTCATGTCTACTTAGGCAGAACCACATGGACAAAAACATATAACTAATCGTTGGCGTAATAAGCACAAGGATTTTCTCAGTTCTCATGGCATTCGTTTGAGGACAATAACGATCGAACGATATGCATCCAACCAGGCAAACAGAAGCTTTGTCACATTCTTCCTGTTGAATGCGAGGTTACTATTGTCCATGAGGCTTAGTTTTTACAGCAAGAGATTTCTCACGGACGAACATGTTGAACAGCAAAAAAAGAAGTTTCAGGTGGACAAATGGGCTTCTAAACGTGCTCGGCTTCTATTTACAACAAGTTGTAGACATCCTAAAATTATTGTTTTTTGCATAGGATGTTGATTTTATGGATCAGACCGATCCATTTGTTTGTGACTGCAAAAAAGAATGGTTGGGTTAGATGTTACTGTCATGTTCAATCTGGGTTTTGTCTAAAAGTTTGATGAACAATTAATCCTTGGGCTTTTTGTACCATTTGTATGCTTGACTTGCATGTTGTTGCCCTCGTACTCCCCTCCACCTGCCACTACACTGCCGCGTCTTCCATGGCTACCGTTCGTTCCCGTCCGAGGCTTTGCCATCGTTCTCCGCCTTGGTTAGCTCGCTGTGCTCGCCGCCATGTGGTGTTGTCAACATGGTCAACAACCAAGAGGAATCAGGAGATGACTGTACCTGGAGAGGCTGACAGGAGGTACCCACCAGGGTCATTGCATTTCGGAAGCAGGTGCCTCGTTATTACAAGCCAAAACAATACTTCCTCCTAATTGTTTGACAACTAGGTTCCACGCCATTGTCAATGTAGTCAATAAACGAGAAAATTACACAACAAGCGGATAACACGAGGGACCCAGCAACTCGCCCAGTTGTTTTTCAGTTTCAGAGACGGAGCTCAACTGCGCGCTGTGCGGGGGCTGTGGCCCGTCTAGCCCACGCTTACGCTTTTATTAAGCACATGACGAGCCCAGTTGATATTTTTTTCTTTCTAAAATTGGCTAGCCCAGTTTTTTTTGGAGAATACCAAAACCGAGGCCTACTTGCTTTTCTCAGCCCTGTCGGGCTGCAAATCTTTCAAGACGAGGAGGGATAAGAAATGGGCTTCCCCAGAAAACAGGCTATAAGTTGTAAGAAATGGGCTGTAAATTTTTAAACCAAAGCCAACCTGCAATTGTATTAAAATATCATTTTTTCAGGATTTCTCCAGTCTCTACTCTTATAAAAACCAAAGCCAACTGGCAATTACATTAAAATATCATCTTTTCACCCACAAGATAAACTACTCATACAAATGCATCTTCATGTTCCGTGCAACGAACGGGCATCTTGCTAGTTAAGATTCTAAATTTCATTATTTTTTTTGCAGAGAATTGTTTTTTGAATTTTATTTTGATATAATTTTTTGAAAACTATTTTTCACGTGACTCGAAATTTCATGATTAAAAGAGTTCGGACCCCACCGAAATATGCAAAATTTCATTGAATTTTTTAGCAGTGCCCAGAATATATGGTCTGTAATGCTAATAAAAAGAATATGGGCTTCAAATATCCTTAAGATTTAGCAAATGGGCTGTAAATTATTGAAAATAATGGCTAATGGGATGTATGTTGTTTCCACGGATTTGGAGGCTGACTTCTGGGCCTACTAGGTTGACGATGACGCTGTCCTAAAAATTTTTTGACGCGTACGCAAGGCTTTGTCAACTTAGTCAACACACAGAAGTGACTGTTGGATGTCCATCCAACGGCCGCCGTGCTTCTTCAATCTCTGATCTTCCTGCTCCAGTCGCCCAAACCAGCGCCGGCGGGACTGTCTGCTCCCTCCTCCCGTGGCTGGTTGTGCTGCCGCAAGGCCATCCCTCTAACCACCTACACATCCTGTTATTTTCTGGCGACGTCAGCCTCACCCCGCAGCCGACCAGTCAGCGCTCGTTCTCCCCTCAGCATGGGCATCCTCTGCGGTGGCTTCACCGGCTCCGGGTGGTTCTCTTCCTGGGCCCCTCCCTCGTCCACCGCGTTTGTGCTCTCGGCGCGGTGAGGTCAGCATGGTCAACAAACAACAGCCATTGGAAGAGGCTGACAGTAGGGGCCCACACAGGAAAATGCCTCCTTATTACACGCAAAATAATGATTCCTCCACCTGATAGCTGGGACCTACCGGAAGGGTCTCTGTATTTCGCGAAAAAAACGTTCCCCCAGCTGTTAGCTCGGACCCACCGGAAATGCCTCCTTATTACGCACACAAAAATGAATACTCCCCCTGCTAGCTGGGACTCACCTTGGTGGGAGGCTGACTTGTGGGCCTACTAAGTTTACGAGGATGGAGGGCTTTGTCAACTTAGTCGATATGAACGACTCTAGCTCCAGTGACCGTACAATGTCCATCCAAGGGCCGTAGTGCTTCTTGAACCTCTGGTCTTCGTGCTCCAGCCACCCAAACCAGCGCCGGTCATGCTGCGTGCTCCTGCCTCCCGTGGCAGACTGTGATGCCGCGGAGGCCTCACCGCCCCGTACTACTCCCACCACTGGCCAGGCCATCCCTCTACTCACCCACACCCCCTGTTATTCTGCAGCGACGGCAGCCTCACCCTCGTACTCCTCTTCGCGTGGGCATCCACTGTTGCGTCTTCCCCGGCTCCGAGTCATCCTCTTCCTAGCCCTCACCGTCGTCCATTGCCGTGGTGCTCTCGGCGCGGCATGGTCAATGTGGTCAACGACTGACTTCCATCGGAAGAGTACTGTGCGTGGAGAGGCTGACAGCTGGGTCCATGGTGGCCGCAAGGAAGTGCCTCCTTATTACGCGCAAAATAAGTATTCCTCCACCTGACAGCGGGGACCCACAGGACGGGCCACCGTATTTCGCGAAAAAAACGTTTCCCCTTGACTGCTGGGACCCACCAGCTACATCTTCGCACGCAAGGAAGTGCGTCCGGGCAAAAAAAACGATTCGCCCCCCTGACTGCTGGGACCCACCAGCTACATCTTCGCATGCAAGGAAGTGCGTCCGGGCAAAAAAAAACAAAACGATTCACCCCCCTGACTGCTGGGACCCACCAGCTACATCTTCACAGGCAAGGAAGTGCCTGACAGTCGGGACCCACCTGGTCGAAGCGTACGTAGCGTTGTCATTCTGGTCGCGAACGTGTACGTACATACTGGTCGTAGTAGAGGCGCGCATGTACACGTAAGTACAGCGGCGAGGGTTCAAGGAAGAAAATGCGGCCACGTGCGTACATACGGGCAAGGTCTCGAATGCCTACTCGCGCATACGTACATGGCTGGGTCGAAACGGAGAAACAACGTCGTCGTCGTGTTCATGGGGAGGCAATGGAATGCGTCGTGTTCATGGGGAGGCAACGGAATGCATCGTGTTCATCGGGAGGCAACGGAACGCGTGGGAGCCAACCGGCTGGGTCTGAACGGAATGCGTGGTCATGTTCATCGGGAGGGCTTGGATGGAACATGCGATGGAAACGAGGCCCGGCGTACCGCACAACGGAGGAAACGGACCTCCTACGTTCGGAACGGGGTCCTGTTGATCGGGAGGGGTGTGGCGTACCGCAAAACGGAGGAAATGGACCTCCTATGGTCGAAACGGGGGTCTTGTTGATCGGGAGGGGTGTGGCGTACCGCAAAACGGACGAAACGGACCTCCTACGGTCGAAACGGGGGTCCTGTTGATCGGGAGGGGTGTGGCATACCGCAAAACGGACGAAACGGACTTGTGTTGGAGCGCAACGGTCGAAACGGGGGGGAGGGGTGTGGTGTACCGCCAAACGGGACTCCACGGGATACTGTTCATCTCCACCGTCGACCTCCTCCAGCCTCCACGGGCTACCGTCGACCTCCTCCAGCTTCCACGGGCTCCTGTTCATCCAGCCTCCACCGCACCTACTCCACCGGCTACTGTTCAACCACCCCTCCACCGTCTACTGTTCATCCAGCCCTCCACCGTCTACTGTTCATCCAGCCCTCCACACCATGGGGTCTTGTTCAAGCACCTCTCCACGGCCACCCCT
>NC_041391.1:542067774-542115180 GCF_002162155.2 Triticum dicoccoides
CAACACTCACTGTTCATCCAATCGATCAGCTTCAGTTAGCAGCAGTAGCGAAGGAATCGCTCCATCGGGTTCAGTTAACAGCCATCAATCGATCGCTCAGTTCGGTAACGCGTAGCCTGCAGTGCAATCGCTCGGGTTCAGTTAGAGCCCAACGCCTCGCTCGGGTTCAGTTAGAGCCAACGCCTCGCACACACGCGCGTACCTGTACGAGAGAAACGCGCATCGCTCTCCCACCGTAACCAGCAACTCCCCGAAATTTTCCTCCCCTCGCTTCTACCACGGTTTTTTCCGTCATGGACATCCCAAAGAATGTCATGCAGCTGCGTCTCCGGCCCGCCCAGGGCGAAAATCCCATTTTCTGTCATGTTTTTTTGTCATAGAAGTAGGAGCCCACCACATCTATGATGATACCAGGTTTTGTCACAATTATCATCATAGAAGTGTCATATGTATGACAGAAAAAAAATTCGTTCGGCCCAAAATATCACGGATGTGTCTTTTTTTAGTGATATAAACTACGAAGACAGTCTTGTGATGAAGTTCAGAGGAAAAGTTAAGGACTCAAATGAACTAAGCATGCATTTCTTTACGATAGTACAACAGGCACTGCTGACATATTGGCCAACTCAGGTATAGCCTAACAAGTAACAAACAAGCATTCGAATCAAGCAATACAGCAAAGCAGACAACTGAACTATTTGTCATTCTGTAGGATTACAGGTTGAGGGCACAAGCCAAGAAAGCAACCCACACGCCTTACATTTCACATGTACTAAAACACACTGGCTACCATATGTTGTTGTGAAGACTCGCTACTGTTGCAATGTTCTTTGAATATATTGTCAGCATCCCGTGGTTGCAAATTGATAACCCACAAGTGTAGGGGATCGCAACAGCTTTCAAGGGTAGAGTATTCAACCCAAATTTATAGATTCGACACAAGGGGAGCCAAAGAATATTCCCAAGTATTAGCAGTTGAGTTGTCAATTCAACCACACCTGGATAACTTAGTATCCACAGCAAAGTATTTAGTAGCAAAGTAGTATGGAAGTAATGGTAACAGTGGCAAAAGTAACGATAGCAGTTTTGTAGTGATTGTAACAGTAGCAACGGAAAAGTAAATAAGCGCAGAACAATATGTGAAAAGCTCGTAGGCATTGGATCAGTGATGGATAATTATGTCGGATGTGATTCCTCATGCAATAGTTATAACCTAGGGTGACACAGAACTAGCTCCAGTTCATCAATGTAATGTAAGCATGTATTCCGAATATAGTCATACGTGCTTATGGAAAAGAACTTGCATGCCATCTTTTGTCCTACCCTCCCGTGGCAGCGGGGTCCTAATGGAAACTAAGGGATATTAAGGCCTCCTTTAAATAGAGAACCGGACCAAAGCATTAGCACTTAGTGAATACATGAACTCCTCAAACTACGGTCATCACCGAGAAGTATCCCGATTATTGTCACTTCGGGGTTGTCGGATCATAACACATAATAAGTGACTATAGACTTGCAAGATAGGATCAAGAACTCACATATATTCATGAAAACATAATAGGTTCAGATCTGAAATCATGGCACTCGGGCCCTAGTGACAAGCATTATGCATAGCAAAGTCATAGCAACATCAATCTCAGAACATAGTGGATACTAGGGATCAAACCGTGACAAAACTAACTCAATTACAAGGCAAATCTCATCCAACCCATCGCCGTCCAGCAAGCCTACGATAGAATTACTCACGCACGGCGGTGAGCATCATGAAATTGGTGATGGAGGATGGTTGATGATGATGACGGGGACGAATCCCCCTCTCCGGATCCCTGAACGGACTCCAGATCAGCCCTCCTGAGAGAGATTAGGGCTTGGCGGCGGCTCCGTATCGTAAAATGCGATGAAACTTTCTCTTTGATTTTTTCTCCGTGAAACGGAATATATAGAGTTGGAGTTGAGGTCGGTGGAGCATCAGGGGGCCCACGAGACATAGGGGCGCGCCCAGGGGGAGGGGGCGCACCCCCCACCCTCGTGGACAGGGTGTGGGCCCCCTGGCCTTGATTCTTTCGCTAGTATTTTTCTTATTTTCAAAAAATAATCTCCATGGATTTCCAGGTCATTCTGAGAACTTTTGTTTCTGCACAAAGATAACACCATGGCAATTCTGCTGAAAATAGCGTCAGTCCGGGTTAGTTCCATTCAAATCATGCAAGTTAGAGTCCAAAACAAGGGCAAAAGTGTTTGGAAAAGTAGATACGTTGGAGACGTATCAACTCCCCCAAGCTTAAACCTTTGCTTGTCCTCAAGAAATTCAGTTGATAAACTGAAAGTGATAAAGAAAAACTTTTACAAACTCTGTTTGATCTTGTTGTTGTAAATATGTAAAGCCGGCATTCAAGTTTTCAGCAAAGATTATGAACTAACCATATTTACAATAACACTTAGGTCTCATGTTTACTCATATCAATGGCATAATCAACGAGCGAGCAATAATAATAATTCTTGGATGACAACACTTTCTCAAAACAATCATAATATGATATGATAAGATGGTATCTCACTAGCCTTTTCTGAGACCACAAAACATAAATGCAGAGCACCTTCAAAGATCAAGGACTGACTGAACCTTGTAATTCATGGTAAAATAGGTCCAGTCAAGTCATGCCCAATATAGACTAATAGTAATGCTTGCAAATGACAGCGGTGCTCTCCAGCGGGTGCTTTTTAATAAGAGAGTGATGACTCAACATAAAAGTAAATAGATAGGTCCTTCGCAGAGGGAAGCAGGGATTTGTAGAGGTGCCAGAGCTCGATTTTGAAATAGAGATAAATAACATTTTGAGCGGTATACTTTCACTGTCAACATAACAACCAAGAGATGGCAATATCTTCCATGCTACACACATTATAGGCGGTTCCCAAACAGAATGGTAAAGTTTATACTCCCCCTCCACCAACAAACAACAATCCATGGCTTGTTCGAAACAACGGGTGCCTCCAACTAACAAGAGTCTCGGGGGAGTTTTGTTTGCAATTATTTTGATTTGATTTGATCTTTTCGTCATGGGACTGGGCATCCCAGTTACCAGCCATTTTCTCGTGAATGAGGAGCGGAGTCCACTCCTCTTGAGAATAACCCACCTAGCATGGAAGATACAGACAACCCTAGTTGATACATGAGCTGCTCGAGCATACAAAACAGAATTTCATTTGAAGGTTTAGAGTTTGGCACATACAAATTTACTTGGAACGGCAGGTAAATACCGCATATAGGAAGGTATGGTGGACTCATATGGAATAACTTTGGGGTTTATGGAGTTTGGATGCACAAGTAGTATTCCCACTTAGTACAGGTAAAGGCTAGCAAAAGACTGGGTAGCGACCAACTGAGAGAGCGACAACAGTCATGAACATGCATTAAAATTAATCAACACTGAGTGCAAGCATGAGTAGGATATAATCCACCATGAACATAAATATCGTGAAGGCTATGTTGATTTGTTTTCAGCTACATGCATGAACATGTGCCAAATCGAGTCACTCAATTCATTCAAAGGAGGATACCACCCTATCATACCATATCACAACCATTTTAATAGCATGTTGGCACGCAAGGTAAACCATTATAAGCTCCTAGCTAATTAAGCATGGCATAAGCAACTATAATCTCTAATTGTCATTACAAACATGTTTATTCATAATAGGCTGAATCAGGAATGATGAACTCATCATATTTACAAAAACAAGAGAGGTCGAGTTCATACCAGCTTCTCTCATCTCAATCAGCCCATCATATATCGTCATTATTGCCTTTCACTTGCATGACCGAACGGTGTGTATAATAATAATAGTACACGTGCATTGGACTAAGCTGGAATATGCAAGCATTCAATTCAAGGGAGAAGACAAAATAATATGGGCTCTTGGTTAAATCAACAACCATGCATATTTGAGCCACTAAACATTTCCATTATGGTCTTCTCCTCTCGACCCCCAAAAGAAAGAAAGGAAATAAAACTATTCACACGGGAACGCTCCCAACAAGTAAAAGAAGAACGAGAAATCTTTTTGGGTTTTCATTTTAATTATTACTACAAGCATGGAAATTAAACTAACTACTTTTTTGTTTTCTTAAGGTTTATCAAACACATAAGAAGAAAGCTAGAAAAAGAAATTTAAACTAGCATGGACAATACAATGAAAGAGTATGAGCACCGACAACTAGAATAAGTGTGTGAACATGAATGTAAAGTTGGTGAGAAATACGTACTCCCCCAAGCTTAGGCTTTTGGCCTAAGTTGGTCTATGCCCATGGGTCGCGGCTACTCTCCCCGGTGTACTGAGGAGTGTCATCGTATTGCCACTGACTGGCGATCTTCTCCGGATCCCACTGATAAGATGATGGACGATAAGGGTCTAGTGGCGGTTCCGGCTCAGGCTTTGGAGCTGATGTCTGGCCTCGTTGAGCATACACGGCCGACGAAAGAATGAGGTAATGGCCTGCAGTTATATTAAACAAAGAAGGCGCAAGCAGGGTAATAATCTCATTGTGTTTCTTATTAAATCTCAGGTTATACAGAAGCATCTAATCATCATTGTGAACAATAAATTCATGCGCTACCATGCTTCTGTAATCTAAAAAGGTAGAGGGCAGCAGCGTCTCCTCTTTCTCATAATGCCTAATGGGTATCTCAAAATGTCTAGCAAGGCGTGCAGCATAGATACCTCCAAAAATGGGGCCCTTCGTACAATTTAGGCTTAACCGTTTAGCAATAACGGCACCCATACTAAAAGTATTATCACCGAATAAGGCATGGAGTAGAATAATAATATAAGGAACACTGTAGGTTCCACCATTTCCACGACCAATTAAGCATCAACTAGCAAATATGGCAAAGTAGCGTAAAACAGGAAAATGTATGCTAGTGATTCTCGCATCGGAACCCTTCTTCGATTCCCCTACAGTAATAGTGTCACTAAAACCTTCCACATCTTTATGATGTGGTTCATCGAAGCTTCCCTCAAAGGGTATTCTACAAACCGCGCAAAAATTACGTAATGACATTTCCTTAGCCTCATCATATAAATGAAAAGATACTGAAGGAGGTGAATTCTTAGGATAATAGTAAAAGTTTTGCATGGAAGTATTGGTAAGTAAGAGATACTGTTCGATCCGGTCATGGAGGAAGTCGGTGAGGCCCGCATTTTCAGCCAAAGAATAAAAGTCTTCATAAATCCCGGCTGCTCTCAAGAAATTATCACAAGGCCACTCACACAGCCTTACTTCCGCTACGCGCGGAAGATTATACTTGGTTTTTTCTTTCTCCTTAGCTTGTTTATCTTTGGAGATCTGGCTAGAAGAGCCCCTCAATAATCTCTTCATCATTTTCTGAAAATTTCTGAAATTTTTAGTAACTTCAAAATAAAAGTGAATCAAACTAAACATGATTGGTAGCAACTACTCCTACAAGTGCTTAGAGCATATATCATGCATTAGAATTACTTGGGACCTCATAAATTTGACATGCAAGCTCAAGAATAGGGTCACCTATGCAGAAAAAATTTGCAATGAATAAAGCACTAGAACAAAAACTAATTGGACCATTGGAGGAGTCACATACCAAGCAGCAATCTCCCAAAGCAGTTTTGTGAATGGAGCTTTGAGCAAGGAGATCAAAAATTGCAGCAAAATGAGCTAGAACTCGTGCTTGAACTGGATGGTGTTTTTTGGCAGGAAGATGGAGTGTGTGGGTGTAGGAATAAGTGGAGGGGGGCCACCGTGGGCCCATGAGACAGGGGGCGCCCCCAGGGAGAGTGGGTGCGCCCTGGACCCTCGTGGCCAGGTGCTTGCCCCCCTGCTGTGTTCTTAGTGCCTAAAATCCTCAAATATTCCAGAAAAAATCATACTAAATTGGCAGGGCATTTGGAGAACTTTTATTTTTGGGATATTTTTTATTGCATGGATAATTCAGAAAAAGGCAGATAATACTATTTTTGCTTTATTTATTCTAAATAACAGATAGTAAAAAGAGGGTACAGAAGGTTGTGCCTTCTAATTTCATCCATCTCATGATCATCAAAAGGAATCCACTAACAAGGTTGATCAAGTCTTGTTAACAAACTCATTCCGAATAACATGGAACCGGAGAAATTTCGAATAACACTAGGTTAGCTCAACGGGGATATGAACATCCCCAATAATAAGAATATCATATTTCTTCTTGACAGTAGGAAGAGGAAATTTGAAACCTCCAATAGTAATAGTTGGAATTTTTCCAATAGAATTGATGCTATGAACTTGAGGTTGTTTCCTCGGAAAGTGTACCGTATGCTCATTACCATTAACATGAAAAGTGACATTGCCTTTGTTGCAATCTATAACAGCCCCTGCAGTATTCAAAAAAGGTCTACCAAGGATAATCGACATACTATCGTCCTCGGGAATATCAAGAATAACAAAGTCCGTTAAGATAGTGACATTGACAACTACAACAGGCACATCCTCACAAATACCGACAGGTATAGCAGTTGATTTGTCAGCCATTTGCGAAGATATTTCAGTAGGTGTCAACTTATTCAATTCAAGTCTACGATATAAAGAGAGAGGCATAACACTAACACCGGCTCCAAGATCACATAAAACAGTTTCTTATATTTACTAATTGGAAGCACCAAACAAAGCACCACGATAATCCTCAGTAAAACATAGAAAATTACCATCCGATCAGTAATCAACGTGTAAGATGGTTTTTGCCTAAGTTTCCAACCAATCCACGAGTCCAATACCGCTCCACGCTTTTTCCCTTAAAAACACCGCTCCACGCTTTCCACGCATAGGTTGTCCCTCATGACCTCAATCACCATGTCCTCCCTCCAGTAGACCACGGTCCTGCTATCTTCGGTGGCCATCCTCTTTCTCGATCTCACGCTGGCCTCTACAGCAGCGGCTAGCTCTCCGTTGCACCCCAATCATGCGAGGCCGCTTTTTGTACCCCTGTTGCACAGTCTAGCCGGCCACACGGTCGCCTTTTCATGGATCTAGATGTGTACTCCACTGCTTCTTGGCTCTAGATCCATGACCTCTAGAGGTAAGATAACTCTTAAATATATTAGTAGAACTTCTTCTCTACTCTGATTGGATTATAGAAGCCTCCCAGGGAGCAGCGTCATGTTCAAACATGCAACCATTAGGCGACCCAGGGTGGCTAAACCTAAATAGTTTAGTGAAGATTCAAAGTTTCCATGTGTATTAGTTTGTGCTGCCTACAATTCTTACCTGCAAAAAGGATTATATCTTAACTTTTGCTAATTTTGTGTTTGGACAAATATCTAGAAGATGATAATTTGCAGACTGCAGATAGGTTCTGTACAAACATCCATGTTACAGACCTGTTAATAATAATTTTGGAGTACTGAGATCTGTTCACATGCTTTTATGTAGTGCTCTAGCTGAACAATGCTAATTTTGCATATTATTGCTGCTAAATAAGGCCTAAAATTCGTTGTTGTTGCTCAGCTTGGGATGCCTGATTGGCTTACATAGTATGATAGTAAGATGAAGTGATCATGATGACTTCTAATGAGTTCAATTTAGGCTAATAGAGATAAAAATGGTTAATGAAGTGGATGAGGCATACTGATGTCAGTCAAATTACGACCATTGGTGAGGCCGCCGAGTGGAGCTACTACAAGAGACAGGCGCAGCAGCCCTGTGGACATGAACATTGTTCTAGGTCAATTCGTCATCAGTCAATAAGAGGGTAATCCGAATTCTGAAATTTCATTTTCTATTTTCTAACCCATCAAATCAATTTTATGGCTTGATTCTTGAGGTCATGTTCATTGGAAATCTATTTGCAGTTGTATGTAACGGTTGCTCCCTACAGTTTTATCAAATAGCCTTTAGTATTTGGAATTTACAGCTATGGCCTATAGACTAAAGAATAAGGTGTTTTGAGCTTGATATTTGGGCAGTCTCGGCAGGTTCTTTTTTGCCCTGGTGTGCAACAGCAAGAACTGCCGCAATTAGCTTATGAACTTGAATGAATCTTCCTCTTTTTATGGATCTCCGGTGTCAATTTATTCAGGTAGAGCCATATTTATTTCTTGGGAATCCAAATTGAAAAAGTAGGCCTTTATACCTTTTTTGTTTCTTACCACAAGAGGATATGGATGACCATTGATACGTCTCCAACGTATCTACTTTTCCAAACACTTTCGCCCTTGTTTTGGACTCTAACTTGCATGATTTGAATGAAACTAACCCGGACTGACGCTGTTTTCAGCAGAACTGCCATGATGTTGCTTTATGTGTAGAAAGGAAAAGTTCTCGGAATGTCCTGGAAATCCACGGAGGCACTTTTCAGAATTAATAAGAATTTTTGGCGAAAGAATCAAGGCCATGGGGTCCACGGGTTGTCCACGAGATAGGGGGCGCCCCCCCCCCCTAGGGCGCGCCCTCCTATCTCGTGTGCCCCCTGGACACCTCCCGACCTCAACTCCAACTCCATATATACCGTCTCAGGGAGAAAAAAATCAGAGAGAAAGTTTCATCGTGTTTCACGACACGGAGCCTCCGCCAAGCCCTAATCTCTCTTGGGAGGGCTGATCTGGAGTCCGTTCGGGGCTCCGAAGAGGGGGATTCGTCGCCATCATCATCATCAACCATCCTCCATCACCAATTTCATGATGCTCACCGCCGTCTGTGAGTAATTCCATCGTAGGCTTGCTGGACGGTGATGGGTTGGATGAGATTTACCATGTAATCAAGTTAGTTTTGTTAGAGTTTGATCCCTAGTATCCACTATGTTCTGAGATTGATGTTGCTATGACTTTGCTATGCTTAATGCTTGTCACTAGGGCCCGAGTGCCATGATTTCAGATCTGAACCTATTATGTTTCCATGAATATATGTGTGTTCTTGATCCTATCTTGCAAGTCTATAGTCACCTATTATGTGTTATGATCTGACAACCCCGAAGTGACAATAATCGGGATACTTCTCGGTGATGACCGTAGTTTGAGGAGTTCTTGTATTCACTATGTGCTAATGCTTTGTTCCGATTCTCTATTAAAAGGAGGCCTGAATATCCCTTAGTTTCCGCTAGGACCCCGCTGAACACGGGAGGGTAGGACAAAAGATGTCATACAAGTTCTTTCCCATAAGCACGTATGACTATTTACGGAATACATGCCTACATTACATTGATGAATTGGAGCTAGTTCTATGTCACCCTATGTTATAACTATTGCATGAGGAATCGCATCCGGCATAATTATTCATCACTGATCCATTGCCTATGAGCTTTTCATATATTATTCTTCGCTTATTTACTTCTTCGTTGCTACTGTTACAACTACTACAAAAACCCAAAAATATTTATCTTTACTTTTGCTACCGCTACTATTATTATCATACCACTTTTGCTACTAAATACTTTGCTGCAGATACTAAGTGAAAGAACATGCGGTGCCCCCATGTTTGGTTTTGGCAATTGATGACAATCTCTATGGACTAATGGTTGCCTTGAGTTATATTTGAAGGGTTTGTCCATAGGCTTTTCTTGGAGTCCATTTATTGGTTTCAAGGAGAGTTTGTGATTACCACGTTGCTATTAAGGAATTATCCAAAGATCGGTCATGTGAGTGTTGAGCTTATTGCAAGCATGTCTTGAAGAAGAAGATTGTGTGATCATTCATGTCTACCTTCAAGACATCATCCAAATGAAGAGAGTTGGAAATATTCAAGGTTGATCAAGACTAAGTCAAGAGTGGATCAAGTTGATCAACTCACAAAGCATAGCAGATGTACCGAGAGGGATCAAGTGATCCCATGATATGGTAAGCATTGTCCATTGCACTTTGTGTACTTACCCATGGTCTATGTGAGAGTTCTATGTGGGGTTAGGTACGTGTTCGTGGGCTTGCGTCAAGAGGAAGATATCACTCAACCCATGGAGAGGATGACATCAAGTGGTGATCGTCATCAAGATTGTCGTGTGCAAGTTCAAGTGGAGCATCACGAAGAGATCAAGTGCTTGAAGCTTTCCATCCATTGTGGTGTCAATGGACGTGTGAAGATGTGCCGAAGAGTGGCTCACTCATAGTGTAGTATGGGGGAGCAATCATCTAGTCTTCATCAAGCCAATGCAATCAAGAAAGGTGGTCCAACTTGAGGGAGTCAAGATTGTCATCATCTAGCTCAAGTGGACCATGTGCAAGGCAAAGGTTTTCCCTTGATAGGTTTTCTCTTTTACCGGTCTCATGGTGTTAGTTGGGAGACCGGGTTATAGGATCGATTACCGTATATCAAGGGGGATCTCGATGAGTAGCTTGGTCGTATCATTCCTACAGAGCTCAAACCATTGCATCCTTGCATCATCTTTCTTGGTTCTTGTTTGATTCTCTTTGTGAGTCTTAGAGCTTATGGTCATCTTGATGACGAGCTCGAGTTCATTGAAAACCGATTTCATATGCATCTTCTTTTGTGATTTCGGTGTTGGAGGTTTTACCGGTCTTAATTGAGAAAGGGTTCTCACCATTTTATTTTGGGTATTTTCTCAATTTCTATTTCTTGATATTTCTATCAATATTGTGTTTGCTCTTGTCCTTAGCTTTTCAACAAACTTGATTTCGTCGAATTCGGAGCTCCTATGCAAAAGTTGTGGCTATTTTGATATTGCCTGTTTTACATAAAGAGGTTGTACCGCCCCATAGAGAGGTTGTACCGGTTGACTGGTACAACTGGTGTTTGGAGAGGTTGTACCACTCCAGAATTGGTCCAGAGGTTGTACCGGCCATGTACCGCTCTACCACCGGACTAGTTTCTGTTGTGGTGCGGTTGTTGGGCGGTTGTGGGCCGGTTGTACCGCTTATTGCCTGTTACCGGTTGTACCGGTGCTCATAGCGGTTGTACCGCTCCTATGTTATTCTACACATAACGGGCAGATTCGTGGGGACCTATTTAAGGGGATCTTCTTCCCCAATGGTTCTCTATCTCTTGAGCTCGTTTTTGCCCCCATTGTTGACCTTCTTTGAGCTTGCTAACTCTCAATCCCTCCATGGATTCTTAGTAGTTTTTGAGAGAAAAGAGAGATGAGATCTAGATCCACACTTCCACCAATCACTTTCTCCTCTATGTGAGGGGAACCCCTTGGATCTAGATCTTGGAGTTCTTTGTGTTCTCCTTCTTGTTCGTCCTCTCACTTTCCTCCCTAGCATTAGTTGCTTTGGTGGGATTTTAGAGAGAAGGACTTGGGCACTCCGTGTGCCCTTGCCATTGCATTTGTGCATCGGTTTGAGTTCTCCATGGTGATACGTGGAAGTTTCCAGTTGAGAAGCTTATTACTCTTGGGTGCTTCGTACCCTTGAACTTGTTCCTCTTGGGTGCTTGGGCGCTGTCGATGTCAAAACCGGCGGATCTCGGGTAGGGGGTCCCGAACTGTGCGTCTAGGCGGATGGTAACAGGAGACAAGGGACACGATGTTTTACCCAGGTTCGGGCCCTCTTGATGGAGGTAAAACCCTACGTCCTGCTTGATTGATATTGATGATGTGGGTATTACAAGAGTAGATCTACCACGAGATCAAGGAGGCTAAACCCTAGAAGCTAGCCTATGGTATGATTGTTGTTCGTCCTACGGACTAAAACCATCCGGTTTATATAGACAACGGAGAGGGCTAGGGTTACACAGAGTCGGTTACAATGGTGGGAGATCTACATATCCGTATCGCCAAGCTTGCCTTCCACGCCAAGGAAAGTCCCATCCGGACACGGGACGAAGTCTTCAATCTTGTATCTTCATAGTCTTGGAGTCTGGCCGATGATGATAGTTCGGCTATCCGGACACCCCCTAGTCTAGGACTCCCTCAGTAGCCCCTGAACCAGGCTTCTATGACGACGAGTCCGGCACGTATATTGTCTTTGGTGTTTGCAAGGCGGGTTCTCCTCCATATTCCATGTGTTTGCCGAATAATGTCCGGTTTCCTCATAAATGTTGCGCTCCTTGGCTTCTACGTCCAATAATGGCCCTCTTCCACGTGTCGTATGAATGCGAAAAGCCAGGGTATTTTTACGTTTTAGCCCTTAGCTGCGCGAATAAGCTGCCTATAAGAGAGGCGAGGACCCAGATCCGAATCACACCATCCTCCTTCCGCAAGTACTCATCGAAGCGCATCTGACAAAAATCCATTCCAACATGGACAGTCGACGCGGCTCCTCCTCTTGCGCTCCCAGTCCTCAGCCAGGAGATTGGAGGAGATGTTCAGTCCCGCATAGCGAGTTAGTGATGCTCCAAGCAGAGGGATACCTTCCCCCAGCCTTTATGGTTCCGGTTCGAGCCGGACTGGCCACCTACAAGGGTGGGAAGCAGGCGGATAGCGTCCCCAATCCCTCCAAAGGAGAGCGGGTATGCTTCGTCCCCTACCTAATAAGGGGACTCGGATTTCCCATACATCCGTTTCTCCGGGGGCTCCTGGAGTTCTATGGACTCCAACTTCACCACCTCACACCTGCCTCCATCTTGCACATCGCGGGCTTTGTAGCTCTTTGCGAGCTGTTCTTGGGCATCGAGCCCCATTTTGCGTTGTGGAAGAGATTGTTTTGCCTCATACCCCGTTCTCATGAGGGGTCGATATATCAAGTGGGCGGAGCCGAAATATGGCCCATCGCCGGGACCGGATATCTATTCGGAACCCCGAAGAAGGCGTCCGAAGACTGGCCTTCGGAGTGGTTCTATATGGAAGACGCCCCGCTGCTGGATCCAGTTCGTATCGGCCTCCCGGAGTTTAGCAACGCTCCTCTGAAGAAACGCCTGAGTTGGCGCCCGCGGAGCCCTCAACGGGAAGATGATAGGAGCGTCCAATATCTGATGGGCCGGATAAGGTTACTGGCCCATTCCGGATTGACCATGATTGGAGTCATGGTCACATGCATTATGCGAGGGGTGCTGCCGCTCCAATATAGGGGTCACCCCATGTGGGATTTCAACAGGGAGAACGACGCCACCCGTCATGGCCGCAAGGGGCCGGGATCGACCGTTGATCTGGTGAAGATCCTATCCGGCTTGTACAAGGGGGAGAAGGAGGACTTCCTCCGCACTTGTCCATTGAATGGATTCTCCATGAATAACCCTCGGAGCTGGGTAAGCGGACGTTTATATATCCGATCCGTGCTTTCAAAGTTAAGTGTCTTACTTTATGATTTCGACGCAGGAACTGCGCCGGGATGTGGAAGGCATACAAAGCCCGACTCCACAACCCGAGGATCCGAGAAGATCCCTTGATCCGGCCTCCGGAGAGGATCCGGACATAAAGGTGGAACTGATTGACGGGGTGTTCCACCAACTCAGCATAGACAATGCTCTAGTCGCCATTACGGCTGACTACCCTGGTTTATCTCCGGCTTCCCAGGTGAGTACGACCGAAGTACTGACACCATTACTTTTTTAATGCTTATTTCTGACCACCGTATACCAACGGTGCTTCGCAAGAGGTGCCTTTACGGCGGGAAGCCGAGCCCGCGGCGACTGACCAACCAGGGTCAGTGCGGCCCAGCAGGCGGAAGAGGAGTGCGGCATGAATCGATACGTAGCCGCAAAGGTATGGCGCACCATTGTCTTTAAGGGAAAGACTCCTGGGAGGTATATTAATGCTCATGATTCTTCCAGGGGAAAGAGCGCTCGCCGGACTGTGCCCGGAGAGGTTGCCAACCAAGCCTCCGCCAGCCAGGCTCCAACACCTAGTCCGGAGGGGAAGGCGAGCGCAAGGCGCGAGCTAGACGCTCCTCCAACGGAGGATGCCGATAGGCTGTCCGCCCCCAGTTCTGGGGTGGAGAGCGCCATGAATCACAGGCGCCGCCGGACAGTTCTTCGTGACGCGTGTTTCTCCCCAGAGGCATTGAATGCCTTTAATGTGGGAGACGCGCACCTCCGTGCTGCTCAAGATGGTTTAACCAGAGCCACGGAGCAGTATGTGAAAGACATACGGGTGAGGAATTTTAATAGTTATATATGCCAGTAGCCCCCGAGACTTAAAATAGTTAAACTAACTAATTTAAGGATCATTTGTTATGCAGGATCTTACGGAGAAGAATACCCACCTGTCCCAGGAGCTTCAAGAATGCAAGGCCCAACTTGAGGCCGCACTAGCTGCCGCCGGGGAGCCACAGAGACCCCCTATGGTAATACATATTTCGAAAAGATAAGTAGTTTATGAAGTGCGGTGTGTGCGTTTAGTCTGACAATAATATTGCAGAGGGTGCCGGACTTGATCCGGACAAGCAACATCTGCTGCGCCAGCTGAAGGCCGGCGAGAAGGTGCTTATGAGGGTGCAGCAGGAGAGGAACAAACTCCAAGATGCCAACACCCAGCTGGGCAAAGAACTAAAAGATGTTCGGGTCCAGCTGTCTAACTCCGTAAAGGAGAATCGGCGGCTTCGTCGCGACATTTACAGTAAGTGCTTGAGCAAACTCTTTTGAAAAGAAGAGTTCGGCGAGGAAGTCGATTGATAGAAATGTGTCTGTAGGTGTGCTCATGGGTCGTCCGGCGGAGGAAATGCCTGGTTCCACGGGTGACCTTCTTCCCGAGCTGCTGAACTGCACGAACATGTCCGGCAGGCGATGAGCAGCGTTGTTCAGGCCTTATGGCCGTCCGTCTCCCTACCCGAGGGTCTTGGAGGGCTTGCTGAGAAGCTTCAGGGAGTACGGCAGCGCTTCCGTCTGTGGAAGATATCGGCCTGCCGTCAAGGCGCCAGGGAGGCCTGGGCCATGGTGAAGACGCGGTATACGAAGGCTGATCCAAACCACATGGCCGAGGTCGGACCTGTGGGGCCCGATGGGAAGGAGATCCCTAAGAGCCTGATGTATGGCCAAGTAGAGTTGGCCGCGAAATATTCCCAACGGGACTGTAAACTAGATAGCCTGTTAGATGGGATTGAAGAGGAGTACAATCAGTCAGTTCGATGATGTAATTTAAAATTACATGTAAAATGCCTTCTAGCCGGATTGTAGATCGTTTGTCTTTGCGGACCTTTTCGCTTCAACCTCGGGACCCAACAGTCCGGAGTGTGTGCGAACACCCTCACGGTTATACAAAAACCGGGGCATGCATGGAGACCAGGCGTAGGGGTCATAAGTGCTTTATCAGACAAGTACCCAACTAGCTATGTTATATTACATGGTTAGTAAGAAACATCTTCCAGGGAGAATAGTTCCGTTAGGGGTTCCTTTCCCTGGGAGGCATGCCCTAAAGTGCATGTCCGGACTGCGAAAAGAGTAGAAAAAGCATCTGGGGGCAGATAAATAAATAAGTAATAAATCATCTTTAAAGTCACCGACTGAATATTCCCTTAAGAACGCTAGCCTTCGGCTTCACCCAGTCTGAGGTACACATCCGGCTGACCCGGCAGTAACAATCGCAGAGGTGCTCCCTTTACCTCCTAGCTGAACAATCGGGAACATAGGGGTAAGCACAGGAGCCAGGCAACCCAGCTTGGCCAAAACTTAAGTCATATCGATGCATATAATGGTGAGTAAAAGGTACATGCGGAAGTATGACACATGTGTTGGGCATGAAGCCCGTATAAATAAGCTTCTGTTAAAGAAGCCCCCAGGTATAACGAGCGCGAGTAGCACATCAAGTGTGTGCGAACAATGCGCAGATCAGCCCTCACAGGCTTTTACTGAAAGAGGGAGGAAAAAGGAGGGAAACAAAAGACAGCGAAAAAATATGAAAGGTGGACGGAGGAAGGAGACGAACTCTGAGTCCAGCGTTAGGCGTAGAATCTTCGGAGACGGTCTGCGTTCCATGGGTTCGGCTCGAGTCGGTTGTCAGATACGTTGCGTAGACGGTATGCACCGCCGGTAAGGACTTGGTAGACGATGAAGGGACCTTCCCATTTGGGCTTAAGTTTGTCCTTTTTCTTGTCCGGCAGACGTAGAACTAGCTCGCCAACATTGTAAGTTTTGGCCCGTACTTCCCTGCTTTGATATCTTCGAGCCTGCTGCTGATAGAATGCGGAACGGGATTTTGCCACGTCGTGCTCCTCCTCTAAGGCGTCCAAACTGTCCTGCCGATCCAACTCGGCTTCTCTTTCTTCATACATGCGCACGCGAGGTGAGTCATGAATTATATCGTAGGGCAAAACTGCCTCTGCCCGTATACCATAAAAAATGGTGTGAATCCGGTAGTGCGGTTTGGCGTGGTCCGCAGCCCCCAGGGTACGGAGTCGAGCTCCTCTACCCAATGCGTGTTAGATTCCGTGAGGGACCGCACTAATCTGGGTTTAATGCCACTCATGATTAGACCATTTGCTCGTTCGACTTGACCGTTAGTTTGAGGGTGATAGACTGAAGCGTAGTCGAGCTTGATGCCCATGTTTTTGCACCAGAGTTTAACCTCATCGGCCGTGAAATTCATGCCGTTATCAGTGATGATGCTGTGGGGGACGCCGAAACGGTGTACTACCCCGGATATGAAGTCTATCACAGGTCCGGATTCTGCCGTTTTAACCGGCTTGGCCTCTATCCATTTGGTGAATTTGTCCACCATGACCAATAAGTATTTTTGCTTGTGAGTTCCCCCTTTAAGGGGTCCAACCATGTCAAGCCCCCAAGCCGCGAACGGCCAAGTGATGGGTATAGTTTTGAGGGCGGTGGGTGGCATGTGGCTTTGATTAGCAAAGAGCTGGCAACCGACGCATCGTTGGACTAAGTCCTGAGCATCTGCCCGGGCTGTCGGCCAATAAAATCCTGTACGGAAGGCCTTGCCTACAAGGGCCCGGGCTGCAGCGTGGTGCCTGCCGAGTCCGGCGTGAATTTCAGCCAGGAGATTTCGCCCTTCCTCTTCGGAGATACACCTTTGAAGGACTCCGGTTGTGCTTTTCTTATAAAGTTCTCCCTCATGGACCTTGTAGGCTTTAGATCGCCGAACTATGCAGTGGGCCTCATTTTGGTCTTCGGGAAGTTCCTGCCTAATTAAGTAGGCTAGGAATGGCTCCCTCCACGGGGCAATTACTGCCATTATTTCATGGGCTGAAGGTGTTATTTCATTTGCTGAGCCACCGATTGTGTCAGAATGTTCCGTGTTGGGCGGTGCAGTTGGTTCCGGGTTGTTATTTCCGGACTCCTCTTCCCATAATACGGATGGCTTAAAGAGCCGCTCCAGGAAGATGTTTGGAGGGACGGCATCGCATTTTGCACTGATGCGTGCCAACACGTCTGCTGCTTGGTTATTATCCCGGGCTACATGGTGGAATTCGAGTCCTTCGAACCGAGCTGACATTTTTAGGACGGCGTTACGGTAGGCTGCCATTTTCGGATCCTTGGCGTCAAAGTCTCCATTTACTTGGGATATTGTGAGGTTTGAATCCCCACGCACCTCTAGGCGTTGAATACCCATGGAGATTGCCATCCGGAGACCATGTAGAAGGGCCTCGTATTTGGCTGCGTTGTTGGAGTCCGTGTACATTATTTGAAGTACGTATTGGACTGTGTCTCCGGTTGGGGACGTCAAGACAACACCAGCCCCCAAGCCGGCCAACATTTTGGAGCCGTCGAAATGCATGATCCAATTGGAGTATGCGACGTACTCTTTAGGGAGTTCGGCTTCGGCCCATTCGGCGATGAAGCCAGCCAAAACTTGCGACTTTATAGCTCGCCGTGGTTTGTAGGTTATGTCAAATGGTAAGAGCTCAATGGCCCATTTTGCAATCCTGCCCGTCGCGTCGCAGCTTCGGAGGTACTTCGGAGGCCACTGTTATGGAACACTCTTGAAAGTAGTGTCGCAGCTTCCGGGATGCCATGAACACCACGTACGCTATCTTTCGATAATGTGGGTACCGGGACTTGCATGGAGTTAAGACAATGGATACGTAGTACACTGGTTTTTGAAAAGGGAATTTGTGCCATTCTGTTTCTCGTTCGACGACGAGTACCGATCTGACAACTTGATGTGTTGCTGATAACATCAGTTCGCCCAGGTTGGGCGCGGCAAGGACCGGATTTGTTGCCAATATGGCCTTAATTTCTTCGAGTCCGGCCATGGCAACATCCGTCCATTCGAAGTGTTCGGTGTGCCGGAGGAGGCGATAGAGGGGCAGTGCCTTTTCTCCCAAACGGGAGATGAAGCGGCTTAGAGCCACCACGCATCCAGTTAGTTTTTGTATTTGTTTGAGGTCTTTTGGGATATCCAATTGTGATAGAGCTTGGATCTTGGCTGGGTTTGCTTCAATTCCTCTACCGGATACAATGAATCCCAAGAGCTTTTCGGCTGGTACGCCGAAAACACATTTTTCCGGGTTGAGCTTAATGTCATATGCTCGGAGGTTGTCGAATGTAAGCCTCAAATCGTCTACTAGAGTTTCGACGTGTTTGGTCTTAACGACCACATCATCTACGTATGCCTCCACTATTTTGCCTATCTGGGTAGCCAGACATGTCTGAATCATGCGCTGATATGTTGCGCCGGCGTTTTTGAGTCCGAAGGGCATTGTGTTGAAGCAGAATGGTCCGTATGGAGTAATGAATGCTGTTGCGGCCTGGTCTGTTTCCGTCATCTTGATTTGATGGTATCTGGAGTATGCGTCGAGGAAGCACAATGAATCGTGCCCTGCGGTAGCATCGATGATTTGGTCGATGCGGGGGAGGGGGAAAGGATCCTTTGGACAGGCCTTGTTAAGGTCTTTGAAATCGACACAAAGGCGCCAGGATGTGTCCTTTTTTGGTACCATTACTAGGTTTGCTAGCCAGTCCAAATGTTTTATATCTCTGATGAATCCGGCTTCTAAGAGTTTGGCTAGCTCCTCTCCCATTGCCTATCTTTTGGGTTCGGAAAATCGCAGAAGAGCCTGTTTGACTGGCTTGAATCCTTTTAGGATATTTAGGCTGTGCTCTGCAAGCCTGCGTGGGATTCCTGGCATATCTGAAGGGTGCCAGGCAAAAATGTCCCAATTTTCTCGAAGGAATTCTCGTAGTGCGGCTTCTACATCAGGGTTTAATTGTGCCCCAATGGAGGCCGTCTTTGTTGGGTCCGTTGGATGGACCTGGAATTTGACTATTTCGTCTGCCGGTTTAAAAGAGGTGGACTTAGATCTCTTATCGAGTATCACATCGTCCCTATTCACCGTGGAGCGCAGCGTAGTGAGTTCCTCTGCCGCTAGGGCTTCGGATAGTGCCTCTAGGGCTAGTGCGGCTGTCTTATTTTCAGCGTGAAGTGCTATATCTGGATCGCTGACAAGAGTGATGATTCCATTGGGCCGGGGCATTTTAAGCTTCATGTACCCGTAATGGGGTATAGCTTGGAAAATTGTGAATGCCTCTCTCCCTAACAAGGCGTGATATCCGCTGCTGAACGGGGCCACTTGTAACGTGACCTCCTCGGACCTGTAATTTTCCGGTGAGTCGAACACTACATCTAGTGTGATTTTTCCTGTGCAGCGTACTTCCCGACTAGGGATTATTCCTCTAAAGGTCGTGCTGCTTCGCTCAATGCGGCTCTAGTCTATTTCCATTTTTTGTAGGGTTTCCTCGTAAATGAGGTTTAATCCGCTGCCGTCATCCATGAGTACCTTGGTAAGACGAAAGTCGTCCACTATCGGACTGAGGACCAATGCGGCTGGTGCTCGGGCTGTTCGGAATTTAGGTTCATCGCTGGCATTGAAGGTGATAGCCGTGTCGCTCCATGGATTTGTTGTTGCTACTTGGTAGACTTCGGCGAGGCTGCAGATTGCTCGTTTCCGCATATTATTTGATGCGAAAGTCTCGAAGACTGTTAATACCGTACTGGTACTATTGGGCTAGTTACCCAGGGCTAGAAAACCTTCGCCACTTTTGGCCACCTGCCGTAGTATCCAACATGCTCGAAGGCTATGTGTTGGAGTGGCGCCCTCTGTACTATGGATTTTACAGGGTCCGTTGAGCCATCCCTCTAGTACGGTTCCGTGCCCTTTAGGGGGTTTTTGCTTTTTGATTTTTGACCCAGGTGCTTGAGTATTATTGACCCTTTTATTTTGAACTAGGGTTATGTTCAGGGCCGGATTGTCCCAAAACCTGGTTTCGGTTTTCCAGGCACTCTCTATCGCACAGTATTTTTGTACTATGGTCGCCAGGTCGGTGAAGCGTGTAACTTTGCGATGACTTATGGTGTTCATAATTCCCTTGTCCGTGCAATTGTTGTAGAAAATTGAGATTGTGCTTTCCTCACGGCAGTCCTTTATCCTGTCCATAACCAGGAGGAATTTGGCCCAGTAATGATGTATTGTTTCATCGGGATCTTGCCGTATTTGAGATAGATCGCTTATGTTTGGGTGGGCGGGCGTAATTAAATTCAGAACCCCGCCCAATCTGAGGCTCAAAGGCCGAGAAGTTTCCGGATTTGGAAGCTTGGATTGTTGGATGTTATCCAACAAATCTGGTCCGATGCCTGACTTTAGGTTCAGTACTTGATTGATGTCCGCCCCTCCGCGGGAATCCGGCATGGAGGGATCGGGAATCCAGACATAACTGGTCTTTAACATAGAAGAAGAGTCGCCGCATTGTTCCTCTACCACAACAACGTGGTGGGTAGCCTGGGGAGAGTTAATTTCTCTCAGATCGGTTTTAAGCCCAATCTGATCGTAGTCTATAGCGACTCCCAGGGCGGCGATGCGATCCAAGAGCTCATTTACGGAGGAGAGCTCCATCGGATCTAGCTGCTCGGCGAATTCCGAGTTGACGTGAAGATCGCTTTTGATGACCTGAGAGGTCATTGTCGGAGCGGTGGCCGAACATGCGGTCATAAGAAAACCACCTAGGCGGATAGTTTGGCCGGTGGCCAAAGCTCCCTTGGCGATGGCGCCGTCTTTAAAGACGGGAAAAGGCATCCCTCCTGATTGCGACGGCACAGAGGAACTCTCAATGGAAGCACCAATGTCGGTGTCAAAACCGGCGGATCTCGGGTAGGGGGTCCCGAACTGTGCGTCTAGGCGGATGGTAACAAGAGACAAGGGACACGATGTTTTACCCAGGTTCGGGCCCTCTTGATGGAGGTAAAACCCTACGTCCTGCTTGATTGATATTGATGACGTGGGTATTCCAAGAGTAGATCTACCACGAGATCAAGGAGGCTAAACCCTAGAAGCTAGCCTATGGTATGATTGTTGTTCGTCCTACAGACTAAAACCATCCGGTTTATATAGACACCAGAGAGGGCTAGGGTTACACAAAGTCGGTTACAATGGTGGGATATCTACATATCCGTATCGCCAAGCTTGCCTTCCACGCCAAGGAAAGTCCCGTCCGGACACGGGACGAAGTCTTCAATCTTGTATCTTCATAGTCTTCAATGATGATAGTTCGGCTATCCGGACACCCCCTAGTCCAGGACTCCCTCAGGCGCCCTAGACGGTTGGTGGTGTTCGGAGCTCAATCATTGTGGTGTAAAGCTCCGGACAAGCGTCTGGGTCTCCAATTAGGTTGTGGAGATCGCCCCGAGAAATTTGACGGGTACCGGTGACCGCCCCCAAGGGTTGCCAAAGTGTATGGGTTCGGTGACCGCCCCCAAGGGTCGCCATTTGTACGGGTTCGGTGACCGCCCTCAAGGGTCCCTTAGTGGAATCACGGCATCTTGCATTGTGCGAGGGCGTGAGGAGATTACGGTGGCCCTAGTGGCTTCTTGGGGAGCATTGTGCCTCCACACCGCTCCAAACGGAGATTAGCATCCGCAAGGGTGTGAACTTCGGGATACATCGTCATCTCCGAGTGCCTCGGTTATCTCTGACCCGAGCCCTTTACTTATGCACTTTACTTTGTGATAGCCATATTGTTCTTTGTCATATATCTTACTATCACATAGTTGCTTATCTTGCTTAGCATAAGTTGTTGGTGCACATAGGTGAGCCTAGTTGTTGTAGGTTTTGTGCTTGACAAATTAACCGTTAGGTTTATTCCGCATTTGTTCAAGCCACTACCGTAATTATTTTAAAACGCCTATTCACCCCCCCCCCCTCTAGGCGACATCCACGATCTTTCAATTGGTATCAGAGCCTCGTCTCTCTTTGTTGGGCTTAACCGCCTAGAGAGTAAAGATGTCGACTAGGGGATTAGGATTCTCATACAATCTTAGTTTCGATGGCACAAATTTTGATGTTTGGGTAATTTGCATGCTTAATCACTTTAGGGTCATGGACCCAAATTTAGAGCGAATTGTAGATATGGGTTTTTTCTCCTCCAAAGGATCCCCAAAGCTTATCTTTAGAGGATGAGAAAAACTCTTATCTCAATGCTCAATCTTCTAATGTGCTTTTCGATGCTTTGAGCAATGTAGTTATATTTGAACTCATGTCGTTCCGGGATGCTCATGAGTTGTGGACGGAGCTTCAAGATAAATATGGTGTGTACAAGATTTGTGGGGATGATTGTTCTCCCTCCTCCTCCGGCTGTGTTGCGTTCTCAACTTCTTCTACTTCACCTACATGTGGATTTCCACAAGGTAATGCTAGGGTGAGTAGTGGTGGTCATTGTAATGATGATAGTGTGCTTATTCTTGGTGATTCTTCATCACTATCTTATTGCAATGGTCCTTCTTTGGACTTTAACACTTCGAGCACCTTACATGTTTCACTTGCTCATGTTGGTAGTCCTTGCATATCATGTAGAAATTGCTTGCTCAAATCTCATGATGATATGCTTGCTATGTCTTGTTGCCATGATAAAAATGTATCTATTTCCTCAAGTTGTTGTGCTAACAATGTAGAGGAAACTCAACACTCCATGGAACAAGATGTGGTCTTGAATGGTGCTTCAAGGGATCCTACATCATCATCTATTGCATTTTGCCTTATGGCCAAGGCCTCAAAGGTATCTCCCACTTTGAATCCCAATATATCTTGTGATGATATTGATGATGGCAAGAATGATGATGATGTCGATTATGATGAAGAGAATGATGATGTTGCCTCCTTAAAATTAAGGGGGAAATGATTTTTAAAGCTCTTCTTAAGAATAAAATTGCTCGTTCCAACTTCATGGAAATCATGTCGATTGCTATTGAGAGCAAGAAATATACTGATGAGTTGGAATCTCGTCTTGAGGAGCATGAGGTCACCAGTGATAAAATGGAAGGTCATGGTCGTGATTACGCTAATGAGATTGCGGACCTCTCTCAAGCTCTTGAACTTGAACAAACCACCAAGGAATCTCTTGAGGAGACTTTTGCTCTAGAATTATCTAGAGTGAAGGAATCTGATGATAGAGCTCTTGAGGTGGCCAATGTTTTTGAAACTAAAAATGCTAAGCTTGAAGTTGCTCATGCTAGACTCCTTGAGGATTTTGAGCACCTCGAAAATGGCTCAAGGGTCATCAAGGGTGAGCTCAGCAAACTCACCGAGTCTCATGCTCAACTTGAAGCTTCTTATTTAAAAGAGATTTCCAAGTTGCCTTCTCCTCTTGTTGTTAATGATGATGCTTGTGCTACTAACTCTAGTTCTTGTGAAGCATCCATTTTGAAGGAGAATATTGAGCTACGGGCTCAACTTGAGGTGCTATCTAGTAATTATGGGAAATTGGAAGAAAGTCATGAAAAGATCTCAAGCTCTCATGATGATCTTCTAGTATCCCATAGTGTGCTAAAGATAGCTCATGAGGCCATGATTGTTAAGGTAACATCTAGTGAGCTTCATGTGGATACTAGCACTACTTCTAGTCAAAATAGTATATTGCCATGTGCTAGTCCTTGTAATTCATCTACTCACAATGTTGGTACATCTTGCGATGAATTGCTTTCCTTGCCTTGTTGCTCTAACGATGAAGCTTATACTTCCTCTAGTACTTGTGTTCAGACTAACCATGTAGAGGAAATCAAAGAGCTCAAGGCCCAAGTCACTTCTTTGAAGAAAGACTTGGAAAAGTGTCATGAAGGAAAATTCACACTCAACAATATCTTGAGTGTGCAAAAATCCCCCAATGACAAAGGCGGACTTGGATTCAACTCCAACAAGAAGAAGAAGTCCAAGATCAACAAGAAGAAGGGCCAAAAACAAGTCAAGAATTCGGCCAAGATTATTTGCTTCAAGTGCAAAATTGAAGGGCATCATGTTAGATCTTGCCCATTGAAGAAGAAGGCCATAGTGACAAGCAACAAGGGAAGCGGCTACAAGTGCATTCTCATGCTCAACCTCAAGTTGAAGAAAGGCCTCTTCCCAACAAGACTCAAGCTAATGCTTCTCAAGTTGAGAAATCAAGTGAGAAGAAAGTAAAGAGTAGACGTTGCTATCTATGTTGTGAGAAAGGTCACCTTGCTTCTTCATGCACTAGTGGTAACTTATCCAACCCAATTGTTATTGATGATGTCTATTCTCTTGGGAAGGATAAGGTTGGCAATGTGTTTGCCAAGTTTGTTGTTACTCAAAGTGGTTTGAAGCAAAGAACCATTTGGGTAGCCAAGCCTATTGTGACTAACCTCTTAGGACCCAACTTGGTTGGGGACCAACTAGCTCAAACTTGATCAATAGGTGTTGTTGGAGGGCATTGGAGACTTGGCTACATTATGAAGAATTAAGGGGACTTCATCACTCTTATTGTCTCAAGCCAAGTCAATTGGATCGTCAAGTTTATATCTTATATCCAATGTGCCTCCTTGCGGTAACTTATACTTAAAATTGCTTACATTGAAAGTTACTTGCCCGCTTGCATGTTTTGGTTTTGTTCCTTGCATGTGTCTCCAAATTTCCTTTGTGTATGTTGGTTTGCACATCATGTACTTGTGTGTCGTTCGTTGAGCCTTAGTGCATCTTGGTTGTATCTTAGTTGGCTCATGTGAGAGATTAATGGAATATCCCATTATGGGGGAGTGATATGCTTTGTGCACTTCGCAATCCTATAAAGGTGGGTACATGGGGAATACCACTTAGTATTGATATTACAAGATTATCTAGTCGCTAGGTGGTATATCTCTCATGAGAAAATCAAATTCTAAAGAGTCCATTAAGTATCTCTTGTTTGTTTCTCTTATTGCCTCTTGTTAAGTTTTTATTGGTATCACATTATGGGGGAGTAATATGCTATGTATATTACTAGCCTAGAAAATGTGTACATTTGAGATTTTGTCACTAGTGCTGATATTGTAGATTATCTTGTTCCTAGGTGGCATGTTATCTCTACAAGTTGCAATTTGATTGTGTTTGGTGTGAAGATGATGTTGGATATCCTTGCTATCTACCAACGGGAATTATTTCCAAATACTTCTTGTCTTTTGACAAGTGGTAGTCACTTATGTGTGGTAGAATTTATTGATCATCTTTACATTGGCTTTTGTTTTTATTTGCCTTTTCTCTTGCCAAGGTTTGTGTCAACTCCCATTGTCTTCCATACCACTTGTGGATCTTGTTAATTTCTTGTTCTTGTCTAGTGTTTTCTAGATATAGTGAAAGTGGTGATCCCACCTTGTGCATTTTGTATTCAAAAGCAAATTCTCTCTAGTGCACAACTCATGGGGGAGCTATCCTATTTTCTTTAGAACACTCTTCTTGTGATCCTTATCAAGTGTGTGTTGGTGGAAGGCAAGCCGTTTTCTTTTGGTACCTTGTGCCATCATGAAACTTTGTTGAGAGCTTGGTTTGTTTGGAACCATCCTCTCTTTGGGAGTTTGACATCTTTAATTTAGTGTGTATCAATGGATATCTCATTCCTTGACGTATCTTTAATGATATCTTCCAAGTGATGATTTATCTATTTGGTATCCTTTTTCACTTGGCATTTCGTTTTCATTGGTTTCGATTCTTGATAGTTTCGAGCATGCATATTTACTTCTTGTATGTTATTTGGCATGCTTTCTTTCTTTGACTCAATATATAGGGGAAACTCCACCTAGCCTCAATTTGGATGAGATGTGCATGAAATTCATTTTCATATCTATATGCACATATTTATGTGGAGTTTGTCCTATGTATTGGTGTTTCTAACTATGTGGTCCCAATGAGTTTGGGTACTGTTTAGTTTGTGTTGTTCTTCTAGGAACATTTGGAGATGCATTGGATGCTCGGCTCATTCACAAGGAAGGTGTTTCCACCATGTGCTTATTGGAGTCAAGCTAGGATGATCAATGAACTACCATCTACCTTCAATTGGTATCTACTACATCCTTCCAATGGTATCTCGGTAACAAGTATCATCATCTACTTCATGCACACATTTCTTGCATCAACCTTGTGTAGGTTGTATCATGGCATGTATTCATTCTTTCTTGTGATACTTGTTTCCTTTCTCAAAGCATCCCAACAATGATCTCATGTTGCTAGTTGTGATGTCTTTGATGGTTGTGTGGTAGGAATTCATTTATATACAATAAGACCATATCTAGCCATGTGCTATGCTTCCAAGCAAATATCTTATTGGTATATGTATGACTTCCTTTTGGATATCTTATTCCTTCGTGTTGTAACTATGTCGGGTGTACATCCTTCTTTGTAGACATATATCATCATGATTTCATCTACCTAGAACCTTATACACCTGAGAGAAATTACATCTCTAGATGATATCCTTTCTTTCACGTCCACCTTGTCTTTCTTTTGTTATTTCTTTGGTGGCTCCGTGAAAGATCTTGTCTTGAGTGCGGGTCTTATCTCGTTGCATATTGATGCACTCTTTTGTGGTGAAGATCTTTTTCCTCATGCTTGTCTTGACGAGGCCTTTGCCATCTTAATTGGTATCCCTCATCTTGATGAGGCTTTCATTTTCTATCTTCACCACGGGTTGTCACAAGCATAGGTTCTCTTCTGCTTATTAGTAAGCTTGTGAACCCATTTGCCAGTTGTGTGTGAGAATGATAGGCCTTGCACCGTTTGCCTCATTCTTTCAAGACTATGTTGATGCTTAATGCTCATCCTAATTTTAGTCTTCTCAAGTGCTTCGCCATGACTCACACACATTATTTTGGTTGAGCCTATTCTTAAGTTGCCTCTTTCACATGTTGCTCAACCATGTGCTTGGTGCAAGCGCTAGGCTTTGTTTCCTATATGCTCACTTGCACTGGATGTGAGTTTCTATATGCTCACTTGCACTGGATGGGAGCTATGATCCTATTTTGTGCACTTTGTATTCAAATAAAAAAATCTTATGTGTGCACAAATCATGGGGAGCTTCTCCAGTTTCTTTAGAACACTCCTTTGCGCTTATCATAATTTCTTTATTCTTGTGGCATGTAGGATCATTGGTCTAGTTGGTTAAATTAATATCTGTTGATTGCTTGCTTCAATTGGTATCTTCTGATTGCTTGTGTCTCTCTTTGTTATGTCTTTGTGGCATATCTTTCTGTTGCAATCTTTGGGCCTTAATATAGTTTGTCTTCTTCCAAGTATTGGCAGTTGGATATGTGTATTGCATTCCACTCTCTTGTTGAGAAATACACAATTTATGGAGGAACACCATTTATTTTTGCCTTCTAAGCTTTTCACCCATTTTGGCGATCGATGCCAATGGGGGAGGAGTTTCAGAGAGTTTTATGGAGAAGTCTTCTGAGTTTTCTCCTTGCTCTGGTTTTGGTTCCTAAGCATTTGCATCTCATTATCATGCATCATTGGTTGTTGCACTACATGGTGATGCATAATTCCTTGTATAAACTCTCTTGAAAGTGATTGTCATCAATTACCAAAATGGGGGAGATTGAAAGAACATGCGGTGCCCCCATGTTTGGTTTTGGCAATTTATGACAATCTCTATGGACTAATGGTTGCCTTGAGTTATATTTGAAGGGTTTGTCCATAGGCTTTTCTTGGAGTCCATTTATTGGTTTCAAGGAGAGTTTGTGATGACCACGTTGCTATTAAGGAATTATCCAAAGATCGGTCATGTGAGTGTTGAGCTTATTGCAAGCATGTCTTGAAGAAGAAGATTGTGTGATCATTCATGTCTACCTTCAAGACATCATCCAAATGAAGAGAGTTGGAAAGATTCGAGGTTGATCAAGACTAAGTCAAGAGTGGATCAAGTTGATCAACTCACAAAGCGTAGAAGATGTACCGAGAGGGATCAAGTGATCCCATGATATGGTAAGCATTGTCCATTGCACTTTGTGTACTAACCCATGGTCTATGTGAGAGTTCTATGTGGGGTTAGGTACATGTTCATGGGCTTGCGTCAAGAGGAAGATATCACTCAACCCATGGAGAGGATGACATCAAGTGGTGATCGTCATCAAGATTGTCGTGTGCAAGTTCAAGTGGAGCATCACGAAGAGATCAAGTGCTTGAAGCTTTCCATCCATTGTGGTGTCAATGGACTTGTGAAGATGTGCCGAAGAGTGGCTCACCCATAGTGGAGTATGGGGGAGTAATCATCTAGTCTTCATCAAGCCAATGCAATCAAGAAAGGTGGTCCAACTTGAGGGAGTCAAGATTGTCAGCATCTAGCTCAAGTGGACCATGTGCAAGGCAAAGGTTTTCCCTTGATAGGTTTTCTCTTTTACCGGTCTCATGGTGGTAGTTGGGAGACCGGGTTATAGGATCGATTACCGTATATCAAGGGGGGCTCTCGATGAGTAGCTTAGTCGTATCATTCGTACAGAGCTCAAACCATTGCATCCTTGCATCATATTTCTTGGTTCTTGTTTGATTCTCTCTGTGAGTCTTAGAGCTTATGGTCATCTTGATGACGAGCTTGAGTTCATTGAAAACTGATTTCATATGCATCTTCTTTTGTGATTTCGGTGTTGGAGGTTTTACCGGTCTTAATTGAGAAAGGGTTCTCACCATTTTATTTTGGGTATTTTCTCAATTTCTATTTCTTGATATTTCTATCAATATTGTGTTTTCTCTTGTCCTTAGCTTTCCAACAAACTTGATTTCGTCGAATTCGGAGCTCGTATGCGAAAGTTGTGGCTATTTTGATATTGCCTGTTTTACATAGAGAGGTTGTGCCGCCCCATAGAGAGGTTGTACCGGTTGACCGGTACAACCGGTGTTTGGAGCGGTTGTACCACTCCAGAATTGGTCCGGAGGTTGTACCGGCCATGTACCGCTCTACCACCGGACTAGTTTCTATTGTGGTGTGGTTGTTGGGTGGTTGTGGGCCGGTTGTACAGCTTATTGCCTGTTACCGGTTGTACCGGTGCTCATAGCGGTTGTACCGCTCCTATGTTATTCTGCATATAACGGACAGATTCGTGGGGACCTATTTAAGGGGGTCTTCTTCCCCAATGGTTCTCTATCTCTTGAGCTCGTTTTTGCCCCCATTGTTGACCTTCTTTGAGCTTGCTAACTCTCAATCCCTCCATGGATTCTTGCTAGTTTTTGAGGGAAAAGAGAGAGGAGATCTAGATCCACACTTCCACCAATCACTTTCTCCTCTATGTGAGGGGAACCCCTTGGATCTAGATCTTGGAGTTCTTTGTGTTCTCCTTCTTGTTCTTCCTCTCACTTTCCTCCCTAGCATTAGTTTCTTTGGTGGGATTTGAGAGAGAAGGACTTGGGCACTCCGTGTTCCCTTGCCATTGCATTTGTGCATCGGTTTGAGTTCTCCATGGTGATACGTGAAAGTTTCAACTTGAGAAGCTTTTTACTCTTGGGTGCTTCGTACCCTTGAGCTTGTTCCTCTTGGGTGCTTGGGCGCCCTAGACGGTTGGTGGTGTTCGGAGCTCAATCATTGTGGTGTAAAGCTCCGGGCAAGCGTCGGGGTCTCCAATTAGGTTGTGGAGATCGCCCCGAGCAATTTGACGGGTACCAGTGACCGCCCCCAAGGGTTGCCAAAGTGTACGGGTTAGGTGACCGTCCCCAAGGGTCGCCATTTGTACGGGTTCGATGACCGCCCTCAAGGGTCCCTTAGTGGAATCACGGCATCTTGCATTGTGCGAGGGCGTGAGGAGATTATGGTGGCCCTAGTGTCTTCTTGGGGAGCATTGTGCCTCCACACCTCTCCAAACGGAGATTAGCATCCGCAAGGGTGTGAACTTCGGGATACATCGTCGTCTCCGAGTGCCTCGGTTATCTCTGACCCGAGCCCTTTACTTATGCACTTTACTTTGTGATAGCCATATTGTTCTTTGTCATATATCTTGCTATCACATAGTTGCTTATCTTGCTTAGCATAAGTTGTTGGTGCACATAGGTGAGCCTAGTTGTTGTAGGTTTTGTGCTTGACAAATTAACTGTTAGGTTTATTCCGCATTTGTTCAAGCCACTACCGTAATTATTTTAAAACGCCTATTCACCCCCCCCCCTCTAGGCGACATCCACGATCTTTCACTAAGTTATCCAGGTGTGGTTGAATTGACAACTCAACTGCTAATACTCAAGAATATTCTTTGGCTCCCCTTGTGTCGAATCAATAAATTTGGGTTGAATACTCTACCCTCGAAAGCTGTTGCGATCCCCTATACTTGTGGGTTATCAAGACTAATTTCTGGCGCAGTTGCCGGGGAGCATAGCTCTATTCTCTGAGTCACTTGGGATTTATATCTGTTGATCACTATGAAGAACTTGAAAGACGATCGCACTACTATTTTGCCCTCAACTACGAGGGGAGGTAAGGAACTACCATCTAGCCTTGCACTAGATTCTCCTTCTGTTATAGTAGGCTTGATACACCTAAACCTACTACTGCTATGAATTTTGATATGTTGCATGTTATTGATGATGCCACTTCTGCTATGCATGATGAAACTACTTTTGTGCGTGATACAACTTTGCCATTAGGTGAATTTCTTGATGAACAACTTGCCAGATTTAGGGGGAATGAAATTACTAAAGATCCTATTACTGATGATAGTGATGATGAAGGTCCCCCCAATGATTATGTATTACCTGTTTTTCCTAAGGGTTATGTTATGCATGAAACAGCTGCTATGGAAATTCTTGCTTGCAATGATAGAAATTATCTTAAGAAATTATTAGCTAAATGGAAGCAGCAGTCTCTTAATGCTAGAATGAAACCCGATCATGCTTTTGCTACTTCACCTATTTGTGTTACTGATAAGGATTATGAATTCTCTGTTGATCCTGATATTATTACTTTAGTTGAATCTGATCCTTTTTATGGCCTTGAATCTGAAACTGTTGTGGCACATCTTACCAAGTTGAATGATATAGCTACCCTATTTACTAATGGTTAGAAGTCTCGCTATTTCTATATCCTTAAGATATTTTTGTTCTCATTAAAGGGTGATGCTAAGACTTGGTATAATTCTCTTGCTCCTGGTTGTGTGCGTAGTCCCCAGGATATGATTTATTACTTCTCAGCTAAATATTTCCCTGCTCATAAGAAACAAGCTGCCTTGCGGGACATATATAATTTTGTGCAAATCAAAGAAGAGAGTCTCCCACAAGCTTGGGGAGGCTTCTCCGGTTACTTAATGCTTTGCCTGATCATCCTCTTAAGAAAAATGAAATGCTTGATATCTTTTATAATGGACTAACCAATGCTTCCAAGGACTACTTGGATAGTTGTGCTGGTTGTGTTTTCAGGGAAAGAACAGTCGACGAAGCTGAAATACTATTGAATAATATGTTGACTAATGAAAATAATTGGACTCTTCCTGAGCCAGTTCCTGAAGTAATTCCTGAACCAATTGAGCCAACTCATGAGCGTATTCCTAAACCCACTCCGAAGAAGAGAGGTGTTTTATTTCTCAGTCCTGAAGATATGCAAGAGGCAAAGAAATCAATGAAAGAAAAAGGTATTAAAGCTGAAGATGTTAAGAATTTACCTCCTATTGAAGAAATACATGGTCTTAATTTACCGCCTGAAGAACCACAATTTCTTGATAACCCGTCACAGGTAGTAAAGGTAAATTCTCTCTATAGATATGATAAAGTTGAAGTACCCTCTACTAAATTTCATAGCCCATGCTTAGATGAATTTGATGACTTTATGGCTAGGCAAGAAAGTTTTAATGCTTATGTTGGTAGAGAATTAAAGAATAATGCTTTTGAGATAGGACGCGTAGGTGATAATCTGGCTAGAGTTAAGGATGAACTTCACCACGTTAGCAAATATGCTTCTATGGTTGCTACTCAAGCTGAGCAAATACTTAAAGCTCAAAATGATTTGCTTGATGAATTAAATAATAAAAATGACTTTGCTGTTAGAGTGGCTACTAGAACTGGTAGAATGACTCAGGAACCTTTGTATCCTAAAGGCCACCCTAAGAGAATCGAGCAAGATTCTCAGAGAACTAATTTAGAGGCACCTAGTTCTTCTAAAAAGAAGAAAAAGAAAAATGATAGGACTTTGCATGCTTCTAGTGAACCCACTGTAGACACACCTGAGAATCCCAATGATATTTCTATTTCTGATGCTGAAACTCAATCAGGTGATGAACATGAACCTAGTGATAATGTTAATGATAATGTTCATGTTGATGCTCAACCTAGCAAAGACAATGATGTAGAAATTGAACCTGCTGTTGATCTTGATAACCCACAATCAAAGAATCAACATTATGATAAGAGAGATTTTGTTGCTAGGAAGCACGGGAAAGAAAGAGAACCATGGGTTCAGAAACCCATACCCTTTCCTCCTAAACCATCCAAGTCAAAGGATGATGAGGATTTTGAGCTCTTTGCTGAAATGATTAGACCTATTTTCTTACGTATGCGCTTAACTGATATGCTTAAAATAAATCCTTATGTTAAATATATGAAGGATATCATCACAAATAAAAGAAAGATACTGGAAGCTGAAATTTCCACCATGCTTGCTAATTATACTTTTAAGGGTGGAATACCAAAGAAACTTGGAGATCCGGGTGTACCAACTATACCATGCTCTATTAAAAGAAATTATGTTAGAACTGCTTTATGTGATCTTGGAGCTGGTGTTAGTGTTATGCCTCTCTCTTTATATCGTAGACTTGAATTGAATAAGTTGACACCTACTGAAATATCTTTGCAAATGGCTGAGAAATCAACTGCTATACCTGTCGGTATTTGTGAGGATGTGCCTGTTGTGGTTGCAAATGTCACTATTTTAACGGACTTTGTTATCCTTGATATTCCCGAGGACGATAGTATGTCTATTATCCTTGGTAGACCGTTTCTTAATACTGCAGGGGCTGTTATTGATTGCAACAAAGGCAATATCACTTTTCATGTTAATGGTAGTGAGCATACGGTACACTTTCCGAGGAAACAATCTCAAGTTCATAGCATCAATTCTATTGAAAAAGTTCCAACTATCATTTTTGGAGGTTTTGAATTTCCTCTCCCTACTGTCAAGAAAAAGTATGATATTCTTATTGTTGGGGATTTTCATATCCCCGTTGAGGTAAGTTAGTGTTATTTGAATTTTCTCCGGTCCCGTGTTATTCGGAATGAGTTTGTTAACAAGACTTGATCAACCTTGTTAGTGGGTTCATTTTGATGATCATGAGATGGATGAAACTAGAAGGCACAACCTTCTGTACCCTCTTTTTACTTTCTGTTATTTAGAATAAATAAAGCAAAAATAGCATTATATGTCTGTTTTCTGAATTACCCGTGCATTAAAAAATAGTCCGAAAATAAAAGTGCTTCAAATGCCCTGCAAATTTAGTATGATTTTTTCTGGAATGTTTGAGGATTTTAGGCACTGAAAACACTGCAGGAGGGCCAAGCACCAGGCCACGAGAGAGGAGGGCGCCCCCCTGTAGGGCATGCCCCCTGTCTCGTGGGCCCCTGGTGGCCCCCTCCACTTATGCCAGCACCCACACACTTCATCTTCTACACAAAAAAACCCCATCCAGCTCAAGCCCGAGTTCTAGCTCGTTTTGCTGCGATTTTCGATCTCTTAGCTCAAAGCTCCATTCGCAAAACTGCTTTGGGAGATTGTTGCTTGGTATGTGACTCCTCCATTGGTCCAATTAGTTTTTGTTCTAGTGCTTTATTCATTGCAAATTTTTGCTGCATAGGTGACCATGTTCTTGAGATTGCATGCTAAATTTTTGAGGTCCCAAGCAATTCCAATGCATGATATAGGCTCTAGGCACTTGTAGGAGTAGTTGCTATCAATCTTGTTTAGTTTTATGCACTTTTATTTTGAAGTTACTAAAATTTCAGAAATTTACAGAAAAAGAAATATGCTTAGAAGAATGTACCAAGGTGGTTCCTCGGCAAAGAAAGGGCCAAGGATTTCCATACGTGAACAAGATGTTAATTTGCCAAGGGACGCAAATGTTCGGGCTTGTGAGTGGCCATCCGATGATTTTATGGTCGAAGCAGGCTTCAAGGATGAATTTGACACGTATGTGTGTAATGCCGAGCTGGAGGACTTCTTACAAGATAAGTGTCCTCAATATTATCAATTGACTGATTCCTTTGTGCGGAGGTTCGAATATATTTCTTCGCGTAGTTCTCCTAGTGTCATGTTTGATATTTATGATACATCTTATACCATGGATTTAGAGATTTCACAACTGCTTGCAAACTCCCGCAGTGGGGTAATGATAATGATCCTCCCAAATCTGAAGTTAGAGATTTTCTTGCTAGTATTACTGTGGGAGAATCTAGGGACGTAACACAAGCTACCATAGGGAGCATTCATTTTCCTGCTATACATTACTTTGCTCTCTTTATTGGTAGATGCTTTAACGGTAAGGACGAAGTATGTCACATGTGTGCCCCTGATCTTTGTGTCCTCAAGAGTGTTGTGTCAGGTTATAGAGGTTATAACTTGGGGGCAATAGTTGCATGTAGGTTGCATAATAATAATAAAAGGGGAGATTTCTTTGGAGGAATTTATGCAACCCATGTGGCTAATTTTCTTAATATAACTCCACGAGAGGGGGATATGATTGTACCTCCTGTTTATTTGGATAAAGAAGCTATGTTTGATCACCATTTTCTTGAGAGGAATGAACAATTCCTCCATTACCGACTAACCTATAACAAACGCAACATCGTCCCTGTTACTCTTCCTGCTCCCCACCTTTTTGATTATCAGACAAAAGGAAGATATGTTGTCGCCAGGGAAGAAGCCACTGAATATGAGAGGGGAATGGAGGCAGCTCGCCAACATGCTGCTGCTCAGGAGGCGGTCGCCTCTTCATCTCAGTACTACCCCAGTTTCACTTATGGATATCAGCCAGGCGGTCCTTGGTATTAAACCAACTTAGGCCAAAAGCCTAAGCTTGAGGGAGTACGTATTTCTCACCGACTTTACATTCATGATCACACACTAGTCGTCGGTGCTCACACTCTTTCATTGTATTATCCATGCTAGTTTAAAATTCTTTTTCTAGTTTTCTTCTTGTGTGTTTGATAAACCTTTAGAAAAACCAAAAAACTTAGTTAGCTTAATTTCCTTGCCTGTAGTAGAAATTAAAATGAAAACCCAAAAAGATTTCTTGTTCTTCTTTTACTTGTTGGGAGCTTTCCCGTGTAAAATTTTCTTTTCTTTCTTTTGGGGGTCGAGAAGACTATATTGAAATTGCTTAGTGGCTCTTATATGCATGACTGTTTATTTAATTTAGAGCCCATATTACTTGTCTTCTCTCTTGAGTTGAATGCTTGTAGATTCCAGCTTAGTCCAATGCACGTGCACTCTTATTATTATACACATCGTTCGGTCGTGCAAGTGAAAGGCAATAATGACGATATATGATGGACTTATTGGGATGAGAAAAGATGGTATGAACTCGACCTCTCTTGTTTTTGTAAATATGATGATTCATCATTCCTGAGTCAGCTATTATGAAGTAAACATATTTGCAATGACATTTAGAGATTATAGTTGCTTGTGCCATGCTTGATTAGCTATGAGTTATAATGGTTTACCTCGCGTGCCAACATGCTATTAGAATGATTATGATGTGGTATGATGGGATGGTATCCCCCTTTGAATGTATTAAGTGACTAGACTTGGCACATGTTCACGCATGTAGTTGAATAAATCAACATAGCCTTCATGATATTTATGTTCATGGTGGATTATATCCTATTCATGCTTGTACTCGCTGTGAATTAATTTTAATGCATGTTTACGACTGTTGTCGCTCTCTCAGTTGGTCGCTTCCCAGTCTTTTGCTAACCTTCACTTGTACTAAGCGGGAATACTGCTTGTGCATCCAAACTCCTTAAACCCCAAAGTTGTTCCATATGACTCCACTATACCTTCCTATGTGCGGTATTTACCTGTCGTTCCAAGTATTGTATGTGCCAAACTCCAAACCTTCAAATGAAATTCTGTTTTGTATGCTCGAGCAGCTCATGTTTCAACTAGGGCTGCCTATATCTTCCATGCTAGGTGGGTTATTCTCAAGAGGAGTGGACTCCGCTCCTCATTCACGAGAAAGGGCCGGTAACCGGGATGCCCAGTCCCATGATCCAAAAAGATCAAAGCAAACCAAAATAATTAAAAAAAACTCCCCCAGGGCTATTGTATGTTGGAGGCACTCGTTGTTTCGAGCAAGCCATGGATTGATGCTTGTTGGTGGTTTGGGGAGTATAAACCTTTACCATTCTGTTTGGGAACTACCTATAATGCATGTAGTATGGAAGATACAACCATCTCATAGTTGTTGCGTTGACAGCAAAAGTATGCCGCTCAAAATGTTATTCAATCTCTATTTTAAAATCGAGCTCTGGCACCGCTACAAATCCCTGCTTCCCTCTGCGAAGGGCCTATCTATTTACTTTTACGTTGAGTCATCATCCTTCTTATTAAAAGCACCCGCTGGAGAGCACACTGTCATTTGCATTCATTATTATTGGTTTATATTGGGTATGACTTGACTGGATCTCTTTTACCATGAATTACAATGTTTAGTCAGTCCTTGATCTTTAAAGGTGCTCTGCATTTATGTTTTGCGGTCTCAGAAAGTGCTAGCGACATACCATCTTGTTATATCATATTATGATTGTTTTGAGAAAGTGTTGCCATCCGAGTTTTATTATTATTGCTTGCTAGTTGATTATGCCATTGATATGAGTAAACTTGAGACCTAAGTGTTATTGTGAATATGGTTAGTTCATAATCTTTGCTAAAAACTTGAATGCTGGCTTTACATATTTACAACAACAAGAGCAAACAGAGTTTGTAAAAGTTTTTCTTTATCACTTTCAGTTTATCAACCGAATTGCTTGAGGACAAGCAAATGTTTAAGCTTGGGGGAGTTGATACGTCTCCAACGTATCTACTTTTCCAAACACTTTTGCCTTTGTTTTGGACTCTCACTTGCATGATTTGAATGAAACTAACACGGACTGACGCTGTTTTCAGCAGAACTGCCATGATGTTGTTTTATGTGTAGAAAAGAAGAGTTCTCGGAATGTCCTGGAAATCCATGGAGGCACTTTTCAGAATTAATAAGATTTTTTGGCGAAAGAATCAAGGCCAGGGGGCCCACGGGCTGTCCACGAGACAGGGGGCGCCCCCCTAGGGCGCGCCCTCCTATCTCGTGGGCCCCCTGGACACCTCCTGACCTCAACTCCAACTCCATATATACCGTCTCGGGGAGAAAAAAAATCAGAGAGAAAGTTTCATCGTGTTTCACGACACGGAGCTGCCGCCAAGCCCTAATCTCTCTCGGGAGGGCTGATCTGGAGTCCGTTCGGGGCTCCGGAGAGGGGGATTCGTCGTCGTCGTCATCATCAACCATCCTCGATTTCCAATTTCATGATGCTCACCGCCATGTGTGAGTAATTCCATAGTAGGCTTGCTGGACGGTGATGGCTTGGATGAGATTTACCATGTAATCAAGTTAGTTTTGCTAGGGTTTGATCCCTAGTATCCACTATGTTCTGAGATTGATGTTGCTATGACTTTTCTATGCTTAATGCTTGTCACTAGGGCCCGAGTGCCATGCTTTCAGATCTGAACCTATTATGTTTTCATGAATATATGTGTGTTCTTGATCCTATCTTGCAAGTCTATAGTCACCTATTATGTGTTATGATCCGACAACCCCGAAGTGACAATAATCGGGATACTTCTCGGTGATGACCGTAGTTTGAGGAGTTCAAGTATTCACTATGTGCTAATGCTTTGTTCCAGTTCTCTATTAAAAGGAGGCCTTAATATCCCTTAGTTTCCGCTAGGACCCCGCTGAACACGGGAGGGTAGGACAAAAGATGCCATACAAGTTCTTTCCCATAAGCACGTATGACTATTTACGGAATACATGCCTACATTACATTGATGAATTGAAGCTAGTTCTATGTCACCCTATGTTATAACTATTGCATGAGGAATCGCATCCGGCATAATTATCCATCACTGATCCATTGCCTACGAGCTTTTCATATATTGTTCTTTGATTATTTACTTTTCCGTTGCTACTGTTACAACTACTACAAAAACCCAAAAATACTTATCTTTACTTTTGCTACCGCTACTATTATTATCATACCACTTTTGCTACTAAATACTTTGCTGCAGATACTAAGTTATCCAGGTGTGGTTGAATTGACAACTCAACTGCTAATACTCAAGAATATTTTTTGGCTCCCCTTGTGTCGAAACAATAAATTTGGGTTGAATACTCTACCCTCGAAAGCTGTTACGATCCCCTATACTTGTGGGTTATGAACCATCCCAATCGGTGGCAATCCATTTATTTTTAAATCACAATGCATCTTACCTTATATATATATTTACTAATTGGAAGCACTAATCGAGACACCATGTTAATCCTAGAAAATTAACAAAATCATCCATCCAATCTTAGAGTTGCATCTCTGGAGCCATCAGATGAAATCCGTAGTCCCTACGAACTATCCCACATGAGAAAGTTCCTTCTGGGCCTCTCCCTGAAAAAAATATTTCCATCTCACTTCTTTCCCATCTCTACCACCCATCCACGATCTTCCTCCTCTGCCGCCTCTCCATGTCCTCTTCCACCCAGCCCCGATCTATGCTCCAGACCTTGAAGAACGTGACCCAATCTAATACAGATATAAGCAATGCCATGAATCATGAATGTTTGATATAGGTGACTATGTCTGTCCTCAACATACCTGATGTTTGATCATTATTACTGGACTACGCCCTATCCAAAAATAATTAGGCAAACTGAAGCTATGTTTATTCCGTACATTTTCTCATGGTTCACAAAGATATATGAAGTAGTTCGGCGATCCCAAAAATCATTGATATAATATGTAGTTTTCAATTAATGATTCCACTATCAGTTTTCATCACTTATCTCCTCTCTTTTTATCTGAATTTTATTTCTGAAGAACACAACACCCACACATGAGGTTAAAGGAAACAGAGAACAGAAATTCAGTCATAGAGAGAGGCTTTTGCCATGCCAAAACTTGCGTCATTTTTAGTCTTTCCTTTTATTTCATCGCTTAACTGAATCAATGGGAAATTCGCCACAATCCAATAGTTGCGCGTGCCATCCCACGATCTCGGATTGTGCCGGGTCAAAAGCTAACTAAACAAGCTAAAATTAGGTCTGGGCCATAGCAGGAACGCAACAAGATTCTGGCTATAGTAAACATTCAGATCAAAGACACATGTGGTTGCTTATGCAGCTACTGAAGAAATAAGAGAAACCGAAGAAAAACTTGCAGACATATTGAGGTTAATATCAACATCCGCAAGCACGAATGGCCCGGCAGAAAAACAGCAAGCAGCACCAGCCCTTCGTCAACTCTAATAGTACTGATGTACGTATTGAAGTTCTTCTATTTCGCTTCCTTTTTGTTATGGCCATGAAATAGCCATGGTACGTTACTCATTTTTGTTTATTATATATAGATATCTCTCCACATGTTTCCATGTGGTAGCCATTGCTGTTTCTTTCCTTATATGCATATTTGTTTACTAGGTCTGTTAACACGAATGTCTCCCTAAGGTCCTAAAACATTTACTATGAATTCTATATCACAACAAAATCATTTTTTTTGCAAAAAAAGGCAATGTAGAAAGTAACCTGATATTCTGTCTTTTATATTAAAATCTAACAAATAGTAAATCGAAAAAAATACTATGTGCAATCCGCAGCTCCTTACTGTTCTTTGCATATTGTATATTTATAATATGATTTGTATTGATATTTGCAATTTGCATATCGAGTATGTATAATATTATTTTTTGGCTCAGTATGTGTCAGTTACATGATTGTGATTTAGTGTAATTAGATTATGGAGGTCCTTCTGTTTTTAGGCTATCATCATGTTGGTGCAATAAATATCTACATGATCATGTACCTCTTATGTGATTATCCATTCTTTTATTTCCAAGTAAAATTCTACTTTAGGATGGATTGGCTAAGCTTTAAGATTGACCCCAAGTCACTACAAGATGCCTTGGTATTGACAGAAACATCACATCAGATACAAAAATAAATGCAGATTAATGAGATACATAATGCCTCAAAACCAAAGCTTGGTTAGTGCACAATGTCAAAATTTCTCAGATCTCAGGAGCCATGATATGCAGTCCTTCCAAAAAGATTTACATCAAACTTAACAAAACTAAATTGTTTCTACCCAATTGTTTTCTAAAAGATGTAAGCATTGCGTTTTGCTTTTAGTTTTTAGATTGGAGCTACCTGTTGAATTAGTTTTGTTGGGTGCTCACTAACTAAGTTATAACTGTGCTCAACAAATGTGTATTGTATATGGGATAATACGTGGATTATGATCTCAAGGGTGAAAAGATAGATTTACTATGTCTTGAAGATTTTGATTTTCCCAGGTGTTTTAGGGATACACAAATGTATTTGTAATGTCCAAATATCTATTTCCTCAACAAGCTTCATTATGATCTCAACGCTGATTTAATCTATTCATCATTTCATCCATGTTGCATGAAAATACCAATTGTATTTAAAGAAGAAAAACACTTATTATTTGAGTTCAGTCCAATATATTGTAGTAGCAAATATTGTTATCTTCTAATTCTCAGTTGTGAATTAGTTTGAATTTGTTGTGACCTGTCCTAGAGATAATTAGACCCCTCATGAAATTAAGACTACACATGGGTCATGTTGCAAGTGTTTAAAATGGCTGCTCTGACTACATTTTCATCTAAGGGTTACTCATTTAGCTATTACATACTACTCTTTGGAGTACCTTTCATGTCAAAGAAGAGTACTATATGCAAATGTTTAAAGCCAAATTCTCTTTTCGTGTGGTTTCCCTTCCATTTCTATATCCTTATAATCCAGAGTAAAAAAAGCGGCCCGGTGCATGTAGCTCCCGCTTGCGCAGGGTCTGGTCATAGAAAAATATTTTGTAGTCATCTCATATAATTTCGCATGGCAGTTTTGCAATGATTAATAGTACCCTCTTTTCCTATCTACAGGTAAATTGCAGGGTAGGAAATCAAATATGAGCCTCAAGCATGATCAGATATAGCTGCAATCTTAGTTGTTAACAAATCAAAATATGAACTTCATTTGTTGTTAAATATTCTAAATCATGTTCTCACAAATGGCCACAACTAGGATTAATATGAGAACTTTTAAAGAGGGTTTTCATACATAGGTTTAATTTTTTGCGATACCAGTAGAACACATGTAACAATAATGCATTTGTACGGGTTTGTGCTTGCTTCCTCAACACAAATTAGTGGGCAAGGCAACCAGGAACTTTGTGCCACTTTTACTGGAAACCTATGATATCCCACTGTTTTTTTGATAGGCTCAACCTATTTCTGGTAGTACTTGAAGCTACCATGGTTTTTTGATACTCAAAGACTTTTGTTTTTGCATTTTCTTATCCTTTGGCTTGATCCTGACACGCTGAACTTTCATTTCGCGGCACTTACACTGCTTGAGGAACCGTGTCTCATTGAAAAGCTCATATGGTTTGAAATCAATGTTTATATGTAAAGAGATTTGTCTCAGGTGCAACAAAAACGACAGACAATTTGGTACGCAAGAGGCTGATAACTATTTGATTCTTTTCTTATCTCTCAGACATGATTAATTTTCTTACCTATAGGATTCTATACTTTATGACACTATAGCTTCCTATTATCAGTGTTTTTTAGGATGGTATGACCATGTACTGGATGGTATTTCACAACCTGAATGGTCTTTATCTTTTCTAAAAAAATCATTGAATTTAATACTTTAGTTGACCAAGCTTTGTAAATTTTACTTACTACGAATCTTTGCTCAAAATACAAGACTTAATTGAGCACATATCAAAGTTCTTATATAAAGAATAACTTTTTTCCAAACACTCATAAATTTGGTTGTGTTTTAAGCGAAAAAATACAATCTAAGCTGTTAAATCATACATGCAATTGTATTATACTATATGGATGACCAGTAAAATTGCTCCATGTTTTTGAATTATTATATCTCAAGTGTGGATTCATCATATATTTCCTATCTTTCTAATTTCTACCAATAAATATTCCTTGAATATCATAAAATTTTAAAATACTAGCCTATGCGGCCGCACGGGTTGATGACTAGTTAACATAATTTCTTTTAATGGAGCATGGTATAGTTGGTACTCCTGGATCTCCAAGTTCCTTTGGTATTCCACCTTTAAAAGTATAATTAGCAAGCATGGTGGAAATTTCTTATTCCGGTATCTTTCTTTTATTTGTAATGATATCCTTCATGTATTATCATAGGGATTTACTTTAAGCATATTAGTTAAGCGCATACGTAAGAAGATAGGTCTAATCATTTCGGCAAAGCGCTCAAAATCCTCATCATCCTTCTTCTTGGATGGTTTAGGAGGAAAAGACATGGGTTTATGAACCCATGGTTCTCTTTCTTTGTCGTGCTTCCTAGCAACAAAGTCTCTCTTATCATAACGTTGATTCTTTGATTGTGGGTTATCAAGATCAACAGAAGGTTCAATCTCTACATCATTATTATTGCTAGGTTGAGCATCAACGTGAACATTATCATTAACATTATCACTAGGTTCATGTTCATCACATGATTGTGTTTCAGCATCAGAAATAGAAATATTATTAGGATTCTCAGGTGTGTCTATAACAGGTTCACTAGAAGCATGCAAAGTTTTATCACTTTTCTTTTTCTTCTTTTTAGAAGAACTAGGTGCATCTAAATTATTTCTTTGAGAATCTTGCTCGATTCTCTTAGGGTGGCCTTCAGGATACAAAGGTTCCTGGGTCATTCTACCCATTCTAGTAGCCACTCTAACAGCAAAATCATGTTTATTATTTAATTCATCGAGCAAATCATTTTGAGCTTGAAGTACTTGTTCAGCTTGAGTGGTAACCATAGAAGCGTGTTTGCTAATGAGTTTGAGTTCACTTTTAACTCTAGCCATATAATCACTCAAGTGTCCTATCATGAAAGCATTACTCTTTAATTCTCTACTAACATAAGCATTAAAACTTTCTTGTCTAGCCATAAAGTCATCAAATTCATCTAAACATTGGCTATGAAATTTAATAGACGGGATTTCAACTTTATTGTATCTATAGAGAGAATTTACCTTTATTACCTGTGTCGGGTTATCAAGACAATGTGTTTCTTCAATAGGCGGTATATTAAGACCATGTATTTCTTCAATAGGAGGTAATTCTTGACATCTTCAGCTTTAATACCTTTTTCTTTCATAGATTTCTTTGCCTCTTGCATATCTTCAGGAATGAGAAATAGAACACCTCTCTTCTTCGGAGTAGGTTTATGAATAAGCTCGGGAGTTGGCTCAATTGGCTCAGGAAGAGTCCAATTATTTTCATTAGTCAACATATTATTCAATAACAATTCATCTTGGTCGACTGTTCTTTCCCTGAAAACACAACCAGCACAACTATCCAAGTGGTCCTTGGAAGCATCAGTTAGTCCATTATAAAAGATATCAAGTATTCCATTTTTCTTAAGAGGATGATCAGGCAAAGCATTAAGTAATCGGAGAAGCCTCCCCCAAGCTTGTGGGAGACTCTCTTCCTCGATTTGCACAAAATTATATATTTCCCACAAGGCAGCTTGTTTCTTATGAGCAGGGAAATATTTAGCAGAGAAGTAATAGATCATGTCCTGGGGACTACGCACACAACCAGGATCAAGAGAATTAAACCAAGTCTTAGCATCACCCTTTAATGAGAACGGAAATATCTTAAGAATATAATAGTAGCGAGACTTCTCATCATTAGTGAACAGGGTGGATATATCATTCAATTTAGTAAGATGTTGCCACAACAGTTTCAGATTCATAGCCATAAAAAGGATCATATTCAACCAAAGTAATTATCTCAGGATCAACATAGAATTCATAATCCTTATCAGTAACAAAGATAGGTGAAGTAGCAAAAGCAGGGTCATATTTCATTCTAGCATTTAGAGTTTTCAGTTTAAGTTTAGGTAGTAACTTCTTAAGATCATATCTATCATTGCAAGCAAGAAAATCCCTAGCAGTTTCTTCATCCATAACATAACCCTCGGGAACAACAGGCAATTCATACCTAGGGGGAGAACCTTCATCCTCACTATCATCAATAATTTCATCTTCAATAATTTCATTCTCTCTAACCCTAGCAAGTTGTTCATCTAGAAATTCACCTAATGGCACAGTAGTATCAAGCATAGAAGTAGTTTCATCATAAGTATCATGTGTAGCAGAAGTGGCATCATCAATAACATGCGACATATCAGAATTCATAGCAGTAGCAGGTTTAGATGTTGCAAGTTTACTCAAAACGGAAGGAGAATCTAGTGCAGAGCTAGATGGCAGTTCCTTACCTCCCCTCGTAGTTGAGGGAAAAATCTTAGTTCTTTCGTCTTTCAAATTCTTCATAGTGATCAGCAGATATAAATCCCAAGTGACTCAAAGAATAGAGCTTTGCTCCCCGGCAACGGCGCCAGAAATAAGTCTTGATAACCCACAAGTGTAGGGGATCGCAATAGCTTTTGAGGGTAGAGTATTCAACCCAAATTTATTGATTCGACACAAGGGGAGCCAAAGAATATTCTCAAGTATTAGCAGTTGAGTTGTCAATTCAACCACACCTGGATAACTTAGTATCTGCAGCAAAGTATTTAGTAGCAAAGTAGTATGGAAGTAATGGTGACAGTGGCAAAAGTAACGATATCAGTTTTGTAGTGATTGTAACAGTAGCAACGGAAAAGTAAATAAGCAAAGAACAATATGTGAAAAGCTCGTAGGCATTGGATCAGTGATGGATAATTATGTCGGATGCGATTCCTCATGCAATAGTTATAACCTAGGGTGAGACAAAACTAGCTCCAGTTCATCAATGTAATGTAGGCATGTATTCCGAATATAGTCATACGTGCTTATGGAAAAGAACTTGCATGACATCTTTTGTCTTACCCTCCCGTGGAAGTGGGGTCCTAATGGAAACTAAGGGATATTAAGGCCTCCTTTTAATAGAGAACCAGACCAAAGAATTAGCACTTAGTGAATACATGAACTCCTTAAACTACGGTCATCACCGAGAAGTATCCCGATTATTGTCACTTCGGGGTTGTCGGATCATAACACATAATAGGTGACTATAGACTTGCAAGATAGGATCAAGAACTCACATATATTCATGAAAACATAATAGATTCAGATCTGAAATCATGGCACTCGGGCCCTAGTGACAAGCATTAAGCTTAGCAAAGTCATAGCAAGATCAATCTCAGGACATACTGGATACTAGGGATCAAACCCTGACAAAACTAACTCAATTACATGGTAAATCTCATCCAACCCATCACCGTCCAGCAAGCCTATGATGGAATTACTCATGAAATTGGTGATGGAGGATGGTTGATGATGACGACAGCGACGAATCCCCCTCTCCAGAGCCCGAACAGACTCCAGATCAACCCTCCCGAGACAGATTAGGGCTTGGCGGTGGCTCCGTATCGTAAAACACGATGAAACTTTCTCTATGATTCTTTTCTCCGCGAAACGGAATATGTATAGTTGGAGTTGAGGTCGGTGGAGCATCAGGGGGGCCACGAGACAGGGTGCGCGCCCAGGGGGAGGGGGCGCCCCCCACCCTCGTGGACAGGGTGTGGGTCCCCTGGCCTTGATTCTTTCGCCAGTATTTTTCTTATTTTACAAAAATAATCTCCGTGGATTTCCAGGTCATTCCGAGAACTTTTGTTTCTGCACAAAGATAACACCATGGCAATTCTGCTGAAAACAGCGTCAGTCTGGGTTAGTTCCATTCAAATCATGCAAGTTAGAGTCCAAAACAAGGGCAAAAGTGTTTGGAAAAGTAGATACATTGGAGACGTATCACAAATCTAGTTGTTGTAGTTTATTCTACACCCTCTATTTAGGTAAAATTAATTTTAATCGCATGCATTGATTCAAATTGATCATCAATGGTTCATCTAAACTAATGAAAGAAGGGTGTGTGCTTACACGAAAATATATCTGCTTCACTCTATTTTTATGCTTGTTTGAGGTGCCAGCCCCAAAAGAACAAATATTTTGCTTGATGGGGTTGGCAGCTCCATAATTAATAGAAGCATCAAATTAGTCATGCAACTTGGGAAGATCAAGAACACACAAAAATTAATGAACAGAGGCTCGAAGCCATGATGTAATAGCTAGCATCAGAAAATGTAGGGTAAAACAAACAAAAATCAGTGGAACCACATGCTAGTTTGATGTGTAATTAAGCATAGAGAACATGAATCAGTCTGATGGAACCAACAAGTGGCATCAGAACAACACCATTATCATAAATATAGCATGCAAGAAGTAAAATAGTAGGCAGTGATATCTAGGAAGTACAGTAATACTTAGGACAAAACTAAAGCATATTAACTATGTGTGCACTGGTATGTAATTTAGCACATGTAACATGTTCACTGCCAGAAGTATGGCCCTACAGGTGCAAGCAGAATAACGCGTTTCATGAAAAATTGAATGATGCCCAGAAGAAATTCAAAGGTGTGGTGCTTATGCTAAGAAAGTGAATGTAGGCGCCGGCCGTTGGATAATAGTACCTAATTCTCGGTGGCGTATGGGTATCGTTGTCATACTTGATACCTAAGGATCGTAGATGGTGCTCGTGTTGCGGTTGAGTTTGGGCCGGCTGTCGCCGTCGCTGAAGCGGCTCTGGTGCTTCGATTGCGGCGCTTGTCGACATACAAGAAAGCTCATCTGTGGTAAGTGAATAGTTGCACGATAAAGAAGAGAAAAATCGAAGGAGTACAAATCAAAATAACTTGATGAGGCTACAGCGTCAGTAAAGCAGGGCCGGTGGAGTTGAATATGGCGTCCGTGGAGAGGGTCCAGTGTAGTGGATGAAGGCTTCAGCGGGCGCGGTGTACAGTGCTTTCGGCGAGGCGGATCTATTGCGGTGGACGAGGGCTTGTCTGAAGGGCCAGCAATGGGGCGAAAGAGGGAGTCAGTGAAGGGCCTACACTGTGGTGGACGAGGGCGCCGGTTAAGCAGATCCGGTGCGGTGGACCACGATGGTGGTCAAGGAGATCTGGAGGGGTGGACAAGCCAGTCGCTGAAGCGGCTCCGGTGAAGTGGTGAGTTGGTAGTTGGGGGTTCCAAGGTGCGGAAGGTAGATCCGGCGGGGTGTGAGGTCCACCACTGCGG
>NC_041391.1:542115437-542116274 GCF_002162155.2 Triticum dicoccoides
AAGGGGAGGGGTTGTGGGGAAGAATGTTGGTGGCAAAGAGGGGAAAACAATGGAGTTACCAAAGCAGCCCTTTTCCGTTCATGTGGCAGGGGTAAAACAGGAATATCGCAGGGCTAAACTTTCACGCGAGATATTTCGATGTGAGTGGGAAGTTTGAAAGCTTTTGGTGCCTGAAATTATAAGTGTTTTGCTCTTGTACGGCCGACTATGATATCATGGCCGAGAATTTATTTGTTTTGCACGCAAAAGAATGCAAGTTTTTAAAATCAATGTCTCCAACTCGGAACATAGATTATCCATTCAATTCAAGTATGGATCATTGAGCTAGTATAAGCAAATACCATCATACGGTCCAATTCAAATGAAATTCCAAATGTGTTTATCCTAAATATGATGACAAAAGAAAAAATGTGTATGTGTCTGAATAAAATGGATGATTATAAAGTTTGAACATGCCCGTATGTGTATATCTCTAGGTTTGATATATGAATTTGAAATCACGAAATCCTGGCTTAAAAAATGTACCTCCGTTTAAATGAATTACAAAAGCTAATGATGGAGTCGAATTCCAAAATTCCAATCTTAGGTTTGTAATTCTGGTACATCAAGGTACATCATGCATGTTCAAAAGTATCGTTACCTCATAGTCCAAACTATGAAACAAATTGATCAACCATGAGTGCACACACTATTGACCATATATATCTCAATTACGCTAAAGTCCCTCAAATATAGACACCTCACTCTTTATCTGAAGTCAACCCCCCACCCCCACCCCGTCTCCCCACACACACAAGTCATTCTCTCCCCCAGACACGAACACATGAGCACATTAAC
>NC_041391.1:542116635-542128156 GCF_002162155.2 Triticum dicoccoides
AATTCCGGGCCCCAATATAGGTCTCTATCACTTCGTCTCTCGGGCATGCACACATCTCTTCCCCCACTCTCTGGGTCTCCCGGCATCTCTCTTTCCCAAGCACACGCACTATGTAGAGTGTATCTTTCCCATACACACAAAACGTCGCCCCCAAACGTCTATCTCCCTAGTTATGTGGTTCTCGCACACTCACCTCACACATCACCCCCACCGCAAACAAGAACACTTTGTCTCCTTGTGCACCACTCTCCTCTTTCTATCTCTCCCACATGCGGACCCGCCCCAGCTCCTTCCCTGTATACATATATGATGTGACTCTTTCCATAGCTCCCTAATGTATCATCATTCTCAATCTCGCATGTTGTTCTCTACACCATCTATTCTAGATCTCTCACGAAGTCCCTATCACACACACGATGACTCGCTTCCATTCCGTCTCTATACATAGGCCAATTTCGAACAACATCAACATTGTCTCCCTATCTATACGCCACTTATGGACACAAATGACCCCTCTCTCCCCCTCCCCCCTCTCTTCCTCTCTCTCTCTCTCTCGCTAGCTCTCTCTCTCGCTCTCTCTCACACCCTCTCCCACACACACTCGATGTCTCTTCCAAATAGTTTACTCCCTGCCCGCACCCATGCTATCCCGCTACTACACATGCCTTTGTCTCTCCTGGACACACATGTCACACCATTCCCCTTCCCTTATACTAGGTTTACATCATTAGTGGTCTCTCTACTCCACATACACACACTCCCTCTCACACACAAACGTGCGTACAAACACACACAGACACGCACAAACACCCATCTATCTGGATCCTTCTTTTAAGACACACACCCTTGCATATTCTCTCCAACTCTAGGTATGTATATATCCCCCCCTCTCTAGCTCAGATGCACACCAAAATTCTCCATCTCTCTAACTCACACATCTCTCCCCATGTCCGCATGTGTATCTTACACACTCACTCTCTGATTATGTCTCTGTGTCTCCATGTTACACAACACAAAGCCCTGTGTACATATCTCTCTCTATCCTCCACACACATAGACACAAAGAATCTCTTATCATTGCCTCAGTCTCTAGACATATCACACACGCACTCTCTCTCTCTCTCTCTCTCTCTCTCTCTCTCGCAAACACGCTCAACAAGGGTTTCCTTGAATACTTACCGTCTATTCATCAACAGTCATGGCAGTACGGCGAACACGAGACATGAAAAAGAATAAATCTACAAGTGCGTAGACCACCTATTATGACTACTAGGACTAGACCAAGCCCAAAGCACGCCATCGTCACCCCCTCCTTATCAGCGAGGGGAAAACCTTTGTTTTACACAGCCGAGAAGTCATTGTGCTAAGGCCCCACATGCTAAGGTGTTGAATAGAATGTAGATCCTAGTTTACGTAAACAAGTATCGATAATACATTTGTATCTCCATACTTATATTTCTTCTCTTATAAAAAACTGAGTTGGTGATGATGGTTGAAAGTGGAACTATCCCTAGGTGGTTTTGGTAATTCATAACAACATATAGCTCATTGAGCTAATGCTATTCCAAGACTATTATTTCAGGAAAGCTCAATGAATGGCATGGCATGGATGATGAAAATGGATCCCTCAAAATACTAAGGACAAAGGATTGGCTCAAGCTCAAAAGCTCAAGACTCTTCATTTTACATTTTAGTGATCCAAGATCACATTGAGTCTATAGGAAAAGCCAATACTATCAAGGAGGGATGAGGTGTTGCTTAATGAGCCTCTTGCTTCAAGTGCTTAGTAATATGCTCCAAAAACCCTCAACTACTTTCTCGCATCCACATATGACCTAAACCCAAAGTCAAAATCGGTCCCACTGATTCTTTCTATCCGGCGCCACCGAGTTCATATGTCATAGCCACTGTCACAAACCCTAGGCAAATCGGTCTTATCGATAGGGATCTCGGTCTCACCGAGATGGGATTGTAATCTCTCTGTTTCCCTTCGTAACATTTTGGTCTAACCGAAGTGAGCGATCGGTCCCACTAAGATTGCAATGTAAACTCCCTGTTTCCCTTTCGTAACATTTCGGTCTCACCGAAATGAGCGAATCGGTCCCACCGAGTTTACCTGACCAACTCTCTAGAAAGCTTATTACCAAAATCGGTCTCACCGAGTTTGTGTAATCAGTCTCACCGACATTACGTTATGCCCTAACCCTAACCATATCGGTCCTACCGAGTTGCATGTCGGTCCCACCGAAAATCCTAACGGTCACTAGGTTTACTAAATCGGTCCGACCAAGTTTGTTGATTTGGTCCCATCCAGTTTGGTAGATTGTGTGTAACGGTTAGATTTTGTGTGGAGGCTATATATACCCCTCCACCTCCTCTTCATTCATGGAGAGAGTCATCAGAACAAACATACACTTCTAACTTACCATTTCTGAGAGAGAACCACCTACTCATGTGTTGAGGCCAAGATATTCCATTCCTACCATATGAATCTTGATCTCTAGCCTTCCCCAAGTTTCTTTCCACTCAAGTCTTCTTTCCACCAGATCCAAATCCTATGAGAGAGAGTTGAGTGTTGGGGAGACTATCATTTGAAGCACAAGAGCAAGGAGTTCATCATCAACGCACCATTTGTTACTTCTTGGAGAGTGGTGTCTCCTAGATTGGCTAGGTGTCACTTGGGAGCCTCCGACAAGATTGTGGAGTTGAACCAAGGAGTTTGTAAGGGCAAGGAGATCGCCTACTTCATGAAGATCTACCGCTAGTGAGGCAAGTCCTTCGTGGGCGACGGCCATGGTGGGATAGACAAGGTTGCTTCTTCATGGACCCTTCGTGGGTGGAGCCCTCCGTGGACTCGCGCAACTGTTACCTTTCGTGGGTTGAAGTCTCCATCAACGTGGATGTACGATAGCACCACCTACGAACCACGACAAAAACATTTGTGTCTCCAATTGCGTTTGAATCCTCCAAACCCTTCCCTTTACATTCTTGCAAGTTGCATGCTTTAATTTCCGCTGCTCATATACTCTTTGCATGCTTCCTTGAATTGTGTGATGATTGCTTGACTTGTCCAAAGATACCTAAAATCTGCCAAAGTCTAAAATTGGGAAAAGGTTAAGTTTTTAATTGGTCAAGTAGTCTAATCACCCCCCCCCCTCTAGACATACTTCAAGGTCCTACAAGTGGTATCAGAGCTTTGGTCTCCATTTGCTTTGATTTCCATAGCTTTTGGTGGTCATAGCCTTGGTTTCACAACCTAGGAGAGTATGGCGTCTAGCGAGGGAAATTATCACCGTAGAGGTCCTTACTTTGATGGTACTAATTTTGCTAGTTGGAAGCATAAGATGAAAATTCATATTCTTGGACATAACCCCGTCGTTAGGGCTATTGTGTGTATTGGCTTGCAAGGTGAATTCTTTGATGGGAGAGAGCCGAATCGTGAAGCTAGTGCGGAAGAATTGAAGATGCTGCAATAAAACGCTCAAGCTTGTGATATCCTCTTCAATGGCTTGTGCCCCGAAGAATTCAACAAAATCAGCCGTCTTGAGAATGCAAAGGAAATTTGGGATACTTTGATTGATATGCATGAAGGTACCGACTCAGTCAAGGAATCCAAGTTGGATGTGCTCCAAAGTTAGCTTGACAAGTTCAAAATGAAGGATGGTGAAGGTGTCGCTGAAATGTACTCTAGGCTTGCTCTTATCAGAAATGAGATTGCCGGCTTAGGGAGTGAAGAGATGACCGACAGATTCATCATCAAGAAAATCCTAAGAGCATTGGATGGAAATTATGATACCGTGTGCAAATTGATCCAAATGATGCCAAACTACAAAGATCTCAAGCCAACGGAAGTCATTGGAAGAATTGTTGCTCATGAGATGTCACTCAAGGATAAGGAGGAACTTCACAACAAGTCAAGTGGTGCTTACAAAGCCTCATGTGAAGCCCCCACATCATCAAGTGAGAAACAAACCTTCAATGAAGAATTGAGCTTAATGGTGAAGAACTTCAACAAATTCTACAAGAGTAGAAGCAAAGAAAGAAGCTCTAAGTCAAGGTCCTACAATGACAAAAGATCTTCTAGTCGAGAGTGCAATTGCTACAATTGTGGGAGACCCGGACAGTATTCCAATGAGTGTACGACACCCTACAAAAGAAGAGAAGATTCTCCAAAAAGAAGAAGCAAAAGAGAAGAATCACCACCAAGAGAGAGGAGGAGTAGAGTTGATCGTTATGAACGAAGACCCTCACGGAGAAGCAAGGATTCGGAAAGGAAGGACAAGTCATCAAGGAGCTACACAAAACGAAGACAGCAAGCTCATGTTGGTGAATGGGTATCCGGCTCCGACTCCGACAATCACTCCGAGAGAAGCTATCACTCCGACTCCGAATATACTCAAGATGAAGGTGTTGCTGGTCTAGCACTTGTGTCAACCAACTCCTATGACATATTTGACTCACCAAATGAAGGAATTGTAAGATGCTTCATGGCCAAAGGTCCTATGGTAACACATCCCGAGTATGTTGATTTCAATAGTGATGAAGATGACTTGCTAGGTGATGATGATTTACTTGTTGACAACTCTAGTGATGAATACTATGATGAAACGTCAATTAATCATGATAATCAAGATAAAACAAATGACAATGATAAGGAGAAGATTGAGCTTCTAACTAAAGAACTAAACACTCTTAAGTTAGCTCATGAAACTATCTTCGAAGATCATCGAGAACTTTTAAGGGCTCATGAGAAGTTACACTTTGAAAAGCTCAATCTTCAGCAAGAGCATGAGTTCTTAAAGGCAATCAATGATGATCTCCATAAGAAAAGTTCTTCTTACATTGCCAAGCGTTTACTCTTATCCACTTACATGCCTCAAGTCAAGTCTAGTAACAAGTACAAGAAAGATCCTTCCTCTAGTAGTAACAATAATAATGCCAAATCCAATATTGTTGCTTCTAGTAGTTCTCTTGAGTCCACTAATGATTCTCTTAGCCAAGTTACACTTGAGCAAGAAAATAGCTTATTGAAGGGAATTATAGAGAAAGGTGTATACAAGAGCCTTGCCGGGAGTAAGCAATTCGAGGAAATTGTACGCAAGCAAGGAAGGCACCGGAAGAATCAAGGTGTTGGTTTTGAACGAAAGTTCAATGCCAATGGAGTTGAGTGGGAAGAAGATCAATACCCCAAGACAAAGTTTGTTCCTCAACAAGAGAAGTATGATCCTACTTCCTTCAAGGGAACACAAGAACAAGATGATCTTCCACCACAAGACCACAAGAACAAAGGCAAGGACAAGCTTCAAGAGGAGATTGATGCATTTGAAGAAGCACCTGAGGCCTTGGTCAAGTGGGTTCCCAAGACTACGTCAAGTTCTACTTCATCAAGTACAACTACAACTCCAAGGATTCCCATCAAGATGATGTGGATCCTGAAGAAGAAGAACTAGAGAGTTCTTGAGGGTGACTCTGCCAACATTCTTCACTCATATCATTATGGCAAGGACAAGTGCAATCAACTTACACATCTTGCACTAGTTCAAGGAGTCACAAACCCTCTTGTTGGTAAGGCAAGGGACAAGGTAACCTAATGATTTCATGGACATCATCTTGTGTGTGCATCACTCTATGTCTATGGATATTCTTGTTTGTTCCTTGTGGGACTAACCCATGTAGGTATGCTGAAAGTGCAAATCACTCCAAAGGGTTGCTCCAAATGATCTACATCAACATTGAGCATCCACATCTTCAACACCTACATGAAGTCGTCATCGACAAAACCCAAGGTTAGTTCATCCCTCTAAGGGGGGATCTCACATCTAGGGGGAGCTTAACTCTAAGAATTGAGTCAAAGAAACTCTAATGATGTGAACACATCAATGCATTATGTAAACGTGGTAACCCCACTTGAGCTTAAATGATGAGTACGACCTATGATCAAATGTTCTCATTTGACTCCTAAGTCAATATACTCATATATAGATGACCTAGTCATTGCCAATTGTTTGATAGATGCTAGAATTGGTTGTGCATGCTTTGCCACATATTTCATTTGCCATTTTATTGTGTGAGCATGTTGGTTGCATATTTTACTCATTCGAGGACATCCACTTGTTGCTTTGATTGATTGTCTTCTTTTTCTTTTGGCCAAGTGGATGGACAAGAATGCCTAAGAACCTTCTCTAGCTATCTATGCTTTTCTCGTCTCATACTCTATTCATGCTACATCACAAAATTTGATCAAGTCAGATTTGAACCACTCTGTGTGAGGAGCACTCAGAGTCCCCGATTCGTCATAGACTTAAACTTCCAAAACTTCTTTGTGATTCTCGGTGTGACCGATTCCTACATTTCGGTCCTACCGAGATCACTAAGTCGATCTAGTTTTTCAATCTCGGCGCAACCAATTTGAACTTTTCGGTCAAACCGAGTTGCTGTAACTGTATACAGTTATGCATCTCGGTGCCACCGAGTTGCTCCACTCGGTCACACCGACAGGGTCGGGCTATATATATACTCACGGGCAAAATTTGGAAATTTTCTCCACACCCCTTCGCCCGCGCATAGCTCGCTCTGCCTACTAGGTCTCCGGATCATCTCCTCGTTGCCAACCGCCTCCTGTCGCTGGTCTCCACCGCCGTCAACGGAATTCACCCCCGCCGTTGCCACCGTAGCGAGTTCATCGCCAAGCTAGGGTATGGACTCGATCACAGTGCTATCCTCGTCCGATTCCTAGCACATTGTGTTCATTATGATTCTTGCCACGATTGAAACACTCCTATCCAGTCAATACAATCCTTAGAATAGATGCGATTTGAAAATTTAGGGTTAGGTTTCCGCCGAAACCATCTCGGACCCATCGGGTTAAAAAACTTGGTCCCACCAATTTGGCTAACGCCATTGCACTAGTAACTCTCGGTCTGACCAAGAATTGCTAATCAGTGTGACCGATTTTAGAAATTTGTGAAACCTAAGCAGTCTCGGTGCAACCGAACTGTGACTCGGTCTGACTGAGGTCACCAGTTTAGGTTCCAAAACTGCTTCGGTATCACCGAGTTTGAAAATCGGTTGATCCGAAATGCTTCCTGTGGAAAACTAAAACTAAATTTTTGAATCTTTTTTTTGCAAAAAACTATGCATTTTGTGATGCTCATCCATTCTATCTCATCTATAACTATTCACAGGGTCAGCAGTCAGTGATTTCAGCATGTCAGACCAAAGTGATAGTCAGAACAAGTCAGAAGAGCACAATCACATGAGTGAGGGCACTAGTCCCTCTAGCACTTCAGATGATGGCAGGAGGAGCACCCCAAGCAATTTGCCTAAAGCTGCCACCAGGACAAGGAAGAAGAGAACCTCAGAATCTAAGGATGAGGATTATATGGCAGAAGAAGATGAGGCTACTTCCAAGAAGGTAGTGCTCAAAAAGGAGTATGCCTCAGCAAAGAACACAAAGCCTGGACTTAATAGGAAGGTCCCTGCCAAGAGGACACCTATGCTGAAGGTCAGAGGATCAACTCAAATACCTGAAAAACCTGATCCCAAAGAGGCACCTACAAGAAGAGTCACAACTTCCAAACCCAAGAAGGTTCCCACTGGAGAAACTATGAAGTTTACTATTGAATCAGAAGATGAAGCTGCAGGTCAAGATAAGAAGAAGAAGAGAGCCAGAACCACTACTGCCCAGGTTCTTGGCAATCCCTCTATGAGGAGAGACTCTAAAGAGGAAGAAGAGGATGCTGCACCAGCACCCAAGGCACAAAAGCTAATGGGTGATGCTATAAAGTCAGGGGCTGCAACATCAAAGCCCAAGGAAGCACCCAAAGCTACCCCCAAGCCCAAGATTGCACCAAAGAGGAATACCAAGAGTATTCCAGCCGCTGAGAAGAACAAGGCCCCAGTGCCTGAAGTTGCTGATGAGGAAGATGATGAAGGACAAGTCCTGAGGAAGCTAAAGCCCAAGATTCCAGACCACAATGATGCTCATCCTGTGGCTGGGAACATGAAGTTAAGAAAGGATGCAGGACTCAAACTGTGGAGGCTGTCAAATCCATATGCTATCAGGAGAAGGACTGTTGTTGATTACAGGTTCCACACTAAGGCACAGCAGGATTTCTATGAGACAGTGTTGTTGGACAAGAAACCTATAGTGTGTGATATGAGGTGGGTCGACTGAACCTACATGAAGGAAAATGAAGAACACTATCCTAGAGTGCAAGACAGTTTCATTGCTTGTGGAGTTGCAGACTTTGTTGGGTAGAAGCTCACAAAGTGGAATGATGAGCTCATTATGCAATTCTACTCCACAGCACACTTCTATCTAGATGGCAGGATAGTTTGGATGTCTGAAGGTACAAGGTACTAGTCAATAATTGAGGAATGGGCCAATCTGATCAATGCCCCAAAGGAGAGTGAAGATGACTTGGATGTCTATGCCAAGAAGAAGATGGATAACAATACCATGGCCCATATGTACAAGGAAATCCCAGATGCTGCAGTTGAGACACATAAGTTTGGGTCAGTTCATTTTCTTCTGTCAGGGCTGCCAACGATCAACTGGATCCTAAGGCACACTCTATTGCCCAAGTCAGGTGACCACAACATGATTAGAGGGCATGCTATCAACTTGCTACACTTGTTTGATGTGCCACAAAAATTCAAGGTCATGAGCCTCATTGTTGAGACCATCAAGAGGACAACAGCAGACCAGAAGAGAAGTTGTGGGTATGCCCCACAGATTCAGGAGTTGATTAACTCAAAGATGGGCACAGGCAAATACTTGCTGGATAAGGAACATTTTGCTATCTATCCAGACTTTGAGGACAATCAAGTTGTGATGAATGAGAATGAACCATCATCAGTACAAGCTCAAGAGAAGAAGGAGAAAGCAAAGAAAGAGAAGGCTGCCAAGATGCCAACTCAAGAGGAGGCATCTGAGTACTTTTTGAAGAACAAGCAGGAGCAGCTTGGTTACTTGATAGCATCAACACTAAGGATTCAGAAGGGGTTGGCCACCCTAACTCAAAACCAGGAGAGCTTGGAAAGAATCATGGAACAAAAATTCTATGATCTAGATGTCAAAGTAACTGAGATTCAGTCAGTTGTGGAGCAGCTCCAGGATGACATGCAGGAGAGGAAGGGCAAGACAGCCACTGATGCATTTGCCAGAGTGCCTAGAGCTTAGAGGTCAGCTGCAGTGCCTGTGACAGACACCAGAGCCACATCATCTGCACCAGCTATAGCTCCTACAGCTCCAGTGCAACCAGCTCCAGCACCAACTCCTCCAGCTCCTCCCACATCAACTGAAGCCTTCGTCCAAGGAGCCATCTCTACACCACCACCTGAAGATCAAGCCTGAGAGTCAATCTAGCACTATGCATTTTCTATGAACTTTTTGGTAACTTGTTGGCAAAGGGGGAGAAAAATGTATAGATCATAGGCTTCGAGAGAGAGAGTGTTGCTTTTTGTTCTCTCTTGCTCTGGTGGTCAAACTTTGTTTGCTTTTGATTGCTTGAGATACTATGCTATTACCTATGAGACATTGATGATCATGTGTTTGATCATAAGCTACACTTATGCTTGTTAGATGATATTATCTTACCTATCCTTATATGATCATTCACTTTGCTTGGTGATGAGTGCATGTATTCAATCTTTATTATTTTGAGCGCTCCCCCAAGATGTATGTGACATGGAAGAGTAACCCATGAGCCTAATTCCTTGTGCATTTGCAGTCCAAAGCAAATCTTAAACTATGCACAAATTTAGGGGGAGCTCTTGCTTATCACATACTTCTCAAAGCAACGATGTTTTTCAATCTTATTATCATTTGTCAAAGCTTTGATCTATATGTTGTCCTAAATTACCAAAAAGGAGGAGATTGAAAGTGCAACTATCCCTAGGTGGTTTTGGTAATTCATAACAACATATAGCTCACTGAGCTAATGCTATTCCAAGACTATTATTTCAGGAAAGCTCAATGAATGGCATGGCATGGATGATGAAAGTGGATCCCTCAAAATACTAAGAACAAAGGATTGACTCAAGCTCAAAAGCTCAAGACCCTTCATTTTACATTTTAGTGATCCAAGATCACATTGAGTCTATAGGAAAAGCCAATACTATCAAGGAGGGATGAGGTGTTGCTTAATGAGCCTCTTGCTTCAAGTGCTTAGTGATATGCTCCAAAAACCCTCAACTACTTTCTCACATCCACATATGACCTAAACCCAAAGTCAAAATCAGTCCCACCGATTCTTTCTATCCGGCGCCACCGAGTTCATATGTCATAGCCACTGTCACAAACCCTAGGCAAATTGGTCTTACCGATAGGATCTCGGTCTCACCGAGATGGGATTGTAATCTCTCTGTTTCCCTTCGTAATGTTTCGGTCTAACCGAAGTGAGCGATCGGTCCCACCGAGATTGCAATGTAAACTCCATGTTTCCCTTTTGTAACATTTCGGTCTCACCGAAATGAGTGAATTGGTCCCACCGAGTTTACCTGACCAACTCTCTGGAAACCTTATTACCAAAATTGGTCTCACCGAGTTTGTGTAATCGGTCTCACCGAGATTACGTTATGCCCTAACCCTAACCATATCGGTCCTACCAAGTTGCATGTCGGTCCCACCGAAAATCCTAACGGTCACTAGGTTTACTAAATCGGTTCGACCGAGTTTGTTGATTTGGTCCCACCGAGTTTGGTAGATTGTGTGTAACGGTTAGATTTTGTGTGGAGGCTATATATACCCCTCCACCTCCTCTTCATTCGTGGAGAGAGCCATCAGAACAAACCTACACTTCCAACTTACCATTTCTGAGAGAGAACCACCTACTCATGTGTTGAGGCCAAGATATTCCATTCCTACCATATGAATCTTGATCTCTAGCCTTCCCCAAGTTGCTTTCCACTCAAATCTTCCATCCACCAGATCCAAATCCTATGAGAGAGAGTTGAGTATTGGGGAGACTATCATTTGAAGCACAAGAGCAAGGAGTTCAGCATCAACGCACCATTTGTTACTTCTTGGAGAGTGGTGTCTCCTAGATTGGCTAGGTGTCACTTGGGAGCCTCCGACAAGATTGTGGAGTTGAACCAAGGAGTTTGTAAGGGCAAGGAGATCGCCTACTTCGTGAAGATCTACCGCTAGTGAAGCAAGTCCTTCGTGGGCGACGGCCATGGTGGGATAGACAAGGTTGCTTCTTCATGAACCCTTCGTGGGTGGAGCCCTCGTGGACTCGCGCAACCGTTACCCTTCGTGGGTTGAAGTCTCCATCAATGTGGATGTACGATAGCACCACCTATCGGAACCATGACAAAAACATCTGTGTCTCCAATTGCGTTTGAATCCTCCAAACCCTTCCCTTTACATTCTTGCAAGTTGCATTCTTTAATTTCCGCTGCTCATATACTCTTTGCATGCTTGCTTGAATTGTGTGATGATTGCTTGACTTGTCCAAAGATAGCTAAATTATGCCAAAGTCTAAAATTGGGAAAAGGTTAAGTTTTTAATTGGTCA
>NC_041391.1:542128558-542185145 GCF_002162155.2 Triticum dicoccoides
TACTTCAAGGTCCTACAATGGTAGGCGTGCCATCTTGCAATATAGACTGTCCGATCTATATCTGACGGATGGAAATTAAACTAAAAGATACATGCACCTCTCTCCACATTTGCAGACAAGGCCTTCACTCATTCAGCCTTATCTCCAACAACCTCATTGTTGAGCAATTAAAAAAGGAAGCCTCTGGAACAAATTGGCCTGGTGGCCGCTGCAGGCGTCATCCATCCCCATGCCTCCGCTCAGTCTGACCACCAATCACCACCATGCCACACTCCTCTTCACCGTATCTCCTCTTTCTCGATATATCATTAGTTTTTACACATGGGATTACTCCGGCATGGGTCAATCACAACAAGTGTTTTATCAAAAAAATGCATCTTGATGTTCCGTGCAATGCACGGACATCTTGCTAGTACTCCTACAGAAGACTAAGTTGGTGATGATGGTGTGTCTGCCATCCGTTATTTCTGACCATTAGATCTACATCTAACGACTGTGAGGTAAGTTGTTGCCTTTTCTCACCAACATCCCACTTCTCTACCAATTTGTAGAAAAACCCATAATTAGTATCTTAAAACCAACCATATCCCTCCCTCACCTCACCAAAACAGCCCAAGGAATATATTCTGATTGAAACATAATATATCTCTAGTGATATATGTATATCAAAATTAGAGTGTTTTGTATCAAGTTTGTGAATAAGTATTATTTTAATTCAAGATCAAAAAAAGTATTATTTTAATTATGATCCGTTGCAATGCACGTGAACATTGCTAGTATTTCCAACCATGCAAAAAAATGCTAGTATTTCCATATTTTCGAGTTTTCCATCAAGATATTAGTCGCTCATTGTTGATATTTACTTTCAATCATGTATACATAGGCACTATGTAACTAGCCTTGCTTATTGGCTTCCAAAGCTTAACTTTCACTCCTACTTACAGTATGTAGAGTATTTAACAAGAAACTACCACTTTCAACCAGCCCTAGGAAGAAACTATTGTACAAAAAATAGCAAAAACATACCCCAAATTTCTTAATCCGCGCCAAAAACTACTACCTAGTGCCGATTAGGCTCGTTTAAACCCGTTTATGACAGGGTTGGCCCACACGTCCGTGCTGACAAGGCAAATTAAACCAACACATTTTGTTTGACCGTTGACACGAGGGACCCACATCTGACCTTCTATCCTATTATTCCCCCTCAAATCATTATTTTTCCTGAACATCACTTCAAACAATACTAATGCGTGTTCATCGATGGCGCCGGTGATGAGCGATTTGGACGCCGCTCCGCCGGACGGGCCGGACGCCGCGCTGGCCTCCGCACGGGTTGGCAGGCTAGCCCGAGCGTGCCTCACGCGCGACCAAGCCGCCGTACTGGCCTTCACTCGAGCCAGATGGCTGGCCTTAGCGCGGCGCACGCGAGCAAGCCACCGCGCCGCCATGCCAATCTAGCTAGCAAACCTTGCAGACAAGCAGCTAGACGGAGCTATCTTGGTTAGCTAGCGACCGCGAGTGCCGGACGGAGCTAGCATCCGGGATGCGCAAGATGGGCTCCGCACCGCCGGCGGTTTTGACCTCGCCTTCTGCCGGCGGCGGTACCTGCGTCCCATGGCCGAGTATGACTAGGTGGATGGGTCGGAGGTAGGAGGTCACTCGGGGATTTTTGTGCAGACTGACATGTAGGTCCCACAAGTCATAAAGCCTAACTTGCCGGTCGAATAGAAGGCATTGGCTTAAGGGTCGACATGGGTTGAAACGTGCCTATAACGGCACTTTGTAGAGTAGTCGTTTCTTGGTAGGGCTGGTTGGTAAGGGCATGTACAATGGTTGATAAGGTAGTCTTATCTTAAGTCTGCCGTATGCAAGTGGTAGTAGTTTCTTGGCATTATTAGTGGTTTCTTGGCATAATTAGTGGTTTCTTGTAAGGAGCAATGTACTACTAGCGAAAAAAGGCGATTCTAGGTTGCGTTGTACTCCAACGAGTACTACTAGTGGTCGCGGGAGTGTACAACTCGTTTTGTGGGTTCGATCCCAGACGAACACACGACGGCCTTTTTTTTAATAGTAACTTCGCTGTGAGCCAATATTGTACATGGGTAGTTTTAGTTTTGAAGTCGAACGGACGTGTCGCACCACAATCTGGGTGCATAGCCCAGCCACGTGAACGGGGTTTCCTTCCCATCATCTCGTGGCTCGCGTGCTCTCCCTAGCCGCACCTCGCTTGCAGCTTCTTCATCAGCTAGTAGCATATTTAAACTAGCGCCTCCCAATTAAGCCCGAGGAGCCTGAAAAGCCTGGCGCGGCATTGGGAACTATGCAATATGGCTCTGTACGTAAAGTGCTAGTACTCTACTACTCTGTAGCTTGTGGCGTTGCATGCATGGACTTTACTCCATTATCGGCTCTATAAAAGAAATTCCTCTTGACGTGATTTTTTTGTTTTAAAACGGAGGCAAAAGCTTTGCCTCATCTCATTCATAAACAAGGAACTACTAACAAAGTTCGACGAGATCCATTACACCTCCACAAATGGAAGCGAGAAGCCTAGTCTCGCTGTATCAAATAACTCAAATGTTCTGCCCCCGGAGTAAACGTCGCTGATAAACAGGATGCTAGTGTGTGCGTGAGAGGAGCGGCTGAGTAGGCAAGCTATGCACATGAATAGAGCACCGAGAGAACCCACTGCGCAAGTGTACTCCCCCTGCATTGATAGTACAACGACGGTTCTAGAGAGAAGTACTACCCTCCACTTCCAACTGTAGCTCCTTGGCCCTAAGATTCAAGAGTTCAAAACTGGTGCACTATACTAGAAGTACAGTACATCGCACTACTAGTTGAGAAAGTAATACTAGTACAGCTACAGTACGAGTACGTCGTAAATAATAGCCTTACCCCTTCGCTAAGGAACGATCAAGGAGCTACAGTTGGAAGGGACAAGGCCCTGCGGTTACTATGCTCTTATCTCCTCCTCGCTAGTTCCCCTCCCCCCGAAGAGAAGGCAGTTCGTCGCTGCTCCCATGAATTCGCCAGGTGGTTCTCCTCCTCGTCGGGGCTGGGAGACCTTGGACGACGATCCTCTGGGAGAAATCGCACGCCGCTCCGACGTCCTCACTGGCTCAAGACACGGTGCTTCCTGCACCAACTTTTTCAAGACGGTGCTTAAACAGGCTTGGGAAAAGGCCATGCTTGTTGGTCTTCCATGCATCCTTGAGGAGAAGGTTCTTCTATGGAACATTCCTTCGAACAGTCCATCGCTCCCTGGCCATGGTTGCACGTTGACTCCACTAGAGTTGCCAATGTTGGGAGGTAGTCGGACTTTTTCCGATGAGCAGGTCAGTCATGTAGTTTAATCATGTAGTGCTTAGTTATTCTATTTCCATCCTGTAATTTCTCCGCTGCCCCCTGTCTTATATATAGGTCTGGGTCGGTGCCAACGAAGATTGGCTTGCATACCTCCGACCAGATACCACCATCATTTTGCACAACATCCACAGCAGTGCGGCCGTTCCCGTAGACCCCTTCTCCACCATTGGGATCGGTCTTCCAGATTGGCTGGGCTTGAATACGTATGATGATGCCTACATGAGATTGAAGAAGATAGAAATTGCGGACCCGCCGACAAAGTGACGCGGCTACGACGATTACTATCTCATTGCGATGTTCGACATAAGGATTGACATCAATGCAAGAGGCAGTAACGGCATAGGCTGGCGCATGTTGGCCGCGACAGATTTGTACCCCTACATGTTCGAAGACGTCATGCGCCATCTAGGTCGTATCTTCATGGTGACAAGCCAGGGGACTTGTTTCATTTGGTTGCCATCCTACGGTATAGGAGATTACAAATGGAATGCACAAACTATCATTTGCATCCCTAATGATACTCCATTATTTTGCAGGGACCAGTCATCCCCCGGTCAAAATAAGATCGCCGATCCTGGATGTGCATTTGCATCCGCGATTCGGTCCAACATGGAACCTTGTAGCTGACTTTGGCATATTGGGATCAACTATCTTAGCAGTCGTTACCCATGGTACCACTGATGTGCAACATGGTCACACAATCTACCACGATCGGACCGTTACCATCTACCCAGGTATTCCATTTAGTATTATATTTTTAACCCTCTCGCCTTCTCTTTCATTGTTGTACTACTTACTAGTACTAGTAGGAGTACTTTTTACCTTGGAGAACGCATATAGCTAGCTAGGCCCTTGAAGACTTGAACCCAATAGCTGCCATCATTTTTGTTTTTCCATGTCTTACTATCTCATCCATGTAGCCAAGAGTGGCTATATATAATAAGCCGGTTATTTTACTTCCTCTATACCAGAGTAGTACTATTTGCTGCACAGTATTACTGACTGCCATATTTGAGCACAACATTATTATGCATGGATCTTGACTATGTACGTCACCATGTGTCCAGATTTGAGATGTCGCGTGTACCAGATGAACGGCGCCGAGTTCAACCCCCGTGATGCTATGTGGGTGCCGAGGAACACTCTTGGAGAGTACTTGCTTTTCATTGGGGACAACTACCCCATTGTGAAGCGGATGCCACCTTCCTTGCACGACATCGAAGGCCTGCCGTTCGTGAAGCATGGGTGTGTCTTCAGTGTGCACCGTTGGATGAACGACATGCTGGGACACGCTATCCCTGATTTATGCCGCTTCAGCTTGGATGAGTCTCCCTCGTGTGGAACCGGACTAGAAATCTGCAATAATGATTCCCGTTGCCCACCGCTATGGATTGTGCCATCCATGAAGAACACCTGGGACTAGAACCTAGAGGAGGACATGTAGCCCATCTATAACGTGTAAGTGGAGTATGGTAAATTGTGAACGATAGCGCTGTGAATATATGTAGACTAGTCGTGCACAAATTTATCACATGAATTGGAGATGAACTTGTGTGGCATACTGGCATTTGTCCTTTAGAAGTTATTACTAGTAAATATGTTATGTGTACGTGCAACTTGTGTGGTTGTTGCACGGACTCCAACATGCTCTTTGAGAAAAAAAGGTGGCACGACTTTGGATATAGGTGACATGGCAGCATCATACAGTAGCATCATTCGCTATAGTTGTAGTATACTCCTACTAGGACGACAACTCCTATAAAACCTTGCGCTTGGGTCTTTGCCTCTTTGGGAGGTTCAATAGTTCGTGCTCGTGTGAACCTTGCACTTGGCTCTTCACCTCTTCGGAAGGTCCAACAATGATGATACTACAGTACAATATGCTTCTGGCAATCTGACACCGATTGAACTGCTGCACGTCCACCGTGAGGGCAAGGGCGAGGGCGACGGAGAGGGAGAGGGCATTGTAGTCAATACCCTCTCCTCGTCCTGCGAGCCACCGCGCGCATGGGCGAGGAAGAGGCGTAGTAAGCAAGCTTCTCCTCCTTCGGCAAGTTGGCGGGACACATCAAAGCAGTACTAGTACTAGTCCATACTGCGTCCTTTCCGGTTAATATGGCTTAATTTGAAATGAGAAAAATACACTAGCGGTCAATATATGTAACAATACACTCTTTACGGTCACTATATTTAGTTTTGTGGTGATTATATGATCACTAGCTCATCATAGAGCACTGTATTGCACCCTACTAACCCGCCACATAGTCGACATGGCACTTTGTTGACTGGCTAAATTGTCACCTGGTTTCTGGGTCCCACCTGTCAGTTGGTAGAGCAAAGAAATCAGTTAAACAAAACTTTACGCAGGCGCGATAGGAGTCCAACCCTTGCGCGTGAACCACCCTGGCTGTGTATGTGAGTGCATGCACATGTACTCCCTCGGTCTTCCAACAAAGAGTGTACATCGGCTAAAAAACAAAGAGTGTACATCTACACTTCCAATGCATTTAGCCTTTAATCTAAATCGATATTGATTGACTATTGCACCAACTTGTGCTCTAGCTATAGGCTACATGTCTATCCTTAATTACAGCATGCAACAACTTTCATTTAATCTTCTTATCTCAATGGTCGCATGCACACATAAGTCTGCTACTTTTGGGCATTAATTATGCCCTGATCAATGTGTAAATCTCTAAATGTACAGTCTTTCACGGATGTAGGGAGTAGGAGCACTTGAGCGTGAGTGTGTGTGTTGCGTCGTGTGTTGTGTGCCGCATGGGTGCGTGAGTGTTGCGTGCGTCCATGTGTATGTGTGAGTGTTGCATGGTTCATGCATGCATGAGGCTTTTACTCCCTCCCATTGACATGTTCATATTTCAAGCTTCCTCTGTTCCCTCCATATGTTGATACTTCCTCTGTTCCCAAATATGGAGTAAAAGCCTCCCTCTATTCCCAAATACGGAGTATTTGTCTTTCTAGAGATTTCAACAAGTGACTACATACGGAGCAAAATGAGTGAAGGGAGCGTAGAGGCATAGGGATATTGTAGATAAGAAGTCTTCGCGATCATTACCTTATGAATACGACTGCCTGTTCATTGTTACAAATTTAGAATAGATAATATGTCTATAACCACATCATTGCTATATGTTCCTCTCATTTCCTAGATTTTTATGACCACACATGTTATTGTTAGAGTTGATATGAGAACAATTGGCATCTATTGATTGTTAGAATATATATTATGAGCATGACCTCAGGATTTCTATATGTTACTCTCATTTCCAAGATTTTTATAACAACGCATGTTATTGCTTAGAGTTGATATGAGAACGGTAGTAAGTGTTATGGTAGAATATGAGTAGGCCCTGTCATAGTTGTTTTCCTCTCATTGTTACATGATGTTTGAACCATGACATATTGCTAGAATATGAAAGCAATTGGCTTATTTTTTTTAACTTGGGGTATGATTATGACCACGGCATTGCAATTCTCTGTTTATGATATGTGTCACTGTTATAATAATCTTAATTCCACACATACTCTGAACATGATTGTTTATTTTCTCCTTTTGGTCTCCAATTTGAATTGTTGTAGCAGATGTAAATGCGCTGGCCTTCATGATTCCAGGACCTGGAATCATACCAGCCGATGGGTGGTGGTTTTATCGCTCGTTCAGCTGACGGCGGTCATTTGATGCTCATTCTCACGTACCAAATTGACCAAACCATTACATCAAACCACAAGCAGTACAATACCTGGGGCGTTCGTGACATTGATGGCTATGGCTGCTTCATGTTCGAGAAAGATCTCAGCTCCGTTGGGCCAGGCGTATTCGACTGGAGGAGGGTTTACAGCCTCGGCAACCACTCCATGTTCCTCGGGCTCAATTATCCGATCATCCAACCAATCATCAATGATATCACCAGCGATGATTACCGTGCTATGCAACTTCCATTCGCCAGGGGGAACTGTGTTTACACATCATACCATGGGTTTCATGAATCACCATATCCAGAGATTCGTCGACACAGCTTGTTGCCAAATAATCTTCAGTGTGTGAAAGGCATCAAGCTTCCATGCGATGGATGGCTTTTGCAAATACGACATGCAGCGATGTGGTTCATGCCAACAACAAATATGCACAACCTGATTCGTACTGATATCTAGACTAAGCCATGTATCCTGCAGTTGTAGCACGACCCGCTTTTGTTGGATACTATGTATTGTTATTAATTTGAAGCACTCCTCTGGTTTGAAGGATAGATACCTTTCTGGGATCAAGTGCATCCTAACTCACTTGCGTAGGATGTACTGATAATGATGATGGAGGTGTTGTGCAAAAGCCATATATATAGTAACGCTAAACTAAGCGTGAGTGTAGAATAGCTTATTCTACACCCTTAGTAACGCTCTATACAAAATATAGTAACGTGGCATATAAAATGTAGTAATTTTTTTGACAATGTAGTAAATCAAAAACTTGGATAGTAAAAAAATTATTTCAGAATTACTACATTTTATATAGTGTTTTACTAGATTTTGTACATAACGTTACTAGGGGTGTAGAATAAGCTATTCTATACTCAAGCTTAGAATAGCGTTACCCTTCTGATCCTGGGACCAGTATAACTATTTGGATCACGATCGGTTCTATATAGGGAGCTCCTACTCTGCGCCTTCAGCGCCAACTAACCAACTTGGCGCTTGCAGCAGCGCTTCGCTGGGCCGGCCCACGAACAAGTTGCACCAGCGAACAAAAAATCGTAAAAATAGAAGATGCCACGCTCAGGATCGAACTTACGTTTGTGCTTTCTAAACGCGCACGGCTAACCACTAAAGCTACCCAGTAGGTGTGGCCATTAGTACCTCGATAGTAATTATGGACAAGAAGGGTTGCGCGACTCCAAAAATTAAAGTTCATATATTTTACAAAAGTTTGCAGATTTTTTTCATAAAGAATAGGTCACGTATTCACAAATAATGAAAAATGTCATGAAATTTCAAAAAGATCACAAATTTAAGAAAAAATCGTGAGTTTGAAAAAGCTCACGTGAAACAAAAATAGTTCAAGAAAATTGAATAAGGTTCACTAATTTGAGAAAAAAGTTCACGAATTTTAAAAAAAAGTCATCAATGTTTTAAAAAAGTTCATTGTTTTTGAAAAAGTTCATCAAATTTGAAAAAAAGTTCATCAGTTTTGAAAAAAGTTCATGAAATATTGAAAAAGTTCATGGATTTTGAAAAAAGTTCATGGATTTTGAAAAAAGTTCATCGATTTGGGAAAAAAGTGCATCGAATTTAAAAAAAAGTTCATCAAATTTAAAAAAAGTTCATCGAATTTGAAAATAAGTTCATCGATTCTGAAATAAGTTCATCGAATTTAAAAAAAGGCGCACTAAAGAAAACAAAGAAAGATGAGAAAAAAGAAAAAGAAAAAGAAAAAGAATAGAAGAAAACCGAGCTGAGTAACAATGTAAAAACGGGAAAAACGAGCTAGCTAATCACTTGCGGGCGGTTGTTGTGGCGGCTATAGCCGTGCGCTAGCAACAGGCGCGGCGCGTGTTCGAATCCCCATAACTGCACACTTTTTGCGTTCCAAAAACAGGAAAAAGGAACGGAAAGGGCCGGCCCATTTAGAAACGCCTGCAGGCGCCAGTTGGCGAACTGGCGCATAAGCGCCAAATAGGATATGCCCTCTATATAGGCTTCGACAGATGTTCCCAAACTAATAACACAAAGAAAAAAAGAGCCCACCCACGACACCCCACGACCACGTACCGCTCGTCCTCCCACCTTCCCTGACCCCCAACCACCCTGGATCCAATCGTCGGTACGTGGTCGTGGGGTGTCGTGGGGTGGCGTGTTTATAAAACTCAGATATCCCCCGTTTTTCAAAGATTCAACTGTGAATTTCAAATTTAAAAAACAATCAAATTCGATATTTATTTAAAAATTGAAATCAATTCTTTGCTCAAAAAATAAAAAATGTGAAGTTCAAATTAAAATAACACGGAACTTCAAAGTACATTAAACCCTAGGATTTACAAGTTCAAAGAACGTCATTTTTGGCATTTTTAAAAACTCAAATTTTCATCGTTACTAGAGAATAAAACCAAGATATTCAAATTAAAATAACGGAGCAACTAGATGTATACAAAAAACTCAGATTATTCTTGTTTCTAGAAAAAATATATTTAATTCAATTAAAAAATTGTTCGATGCTTCCTTAGAAAAATCAGTTTTTTTCCTCTATCATAATATAACTAAGAGGTTCAAATGAAAATAATAGAGAAGTGCAAAGTTTACAAAAAACTCAAATTTACATGTTAAAAACATCAATACCATTTTTGGCATTTTAAAAACTACTCATAAATGGTAATGAATTTGAAAAATTGCCTACATGAAAAATCGCTTTAAAACATAAGTTTTCCAACAGTATGTCATACGCGTTATTTATACCTACTAATAAAGAAAGGTGCGTTTCACCAATATTTTCATCCGTTCATCGTTGATTTTTTTTCTATCCGAGGTGGTACTAAATTCTTATGTGTTTGTCTGCTAGAAAAATAATTTTCGTACGTGGGCCGCGCACTATGGTGCAGCGAAGCCAGCCCACTTATTATTCTGCCCATGCAGCTGGTAAATTCTATTTACCGCACAGGGTGACAAATAGTCGGTGTTTCGCACATGAGAATCAATAAGGAGCGGGCCCATTTTTCTTAATTTCCATGTTTTACTTCTATTTTTATTCTCCTTCCCCTATCTCTTTTTTCACTTCCAATTTTTTTAGAATTTAATTCGTAAATTTAAATACTCAAAAAATGTTTAGAATTAAAAAAAATATTTTGGAAAATGTTCATAATTCCAAAATTTTGTTTCTATTTGGAAAAAATATTTGAAACTTGCAAAAAGTTTCCCATTTTTTCAAAAAATATATTATTTTTCAAGATTCTTTGAAATTTCTGAAATTAAAATGGCATGTCAAATAATTCTCCAAATTTGAAAAATATTCCTGTTTTTTGAGAGTTTTTCACAATGAAAAATAATGTTCTTGTATAAAAGATACACATTTTCTAAAAATCTTATGAATTTGTAACACATGTTTCTGTTTCGTAAAAATGTTCACTAATTCAAATAATATTCTTGCTTTTTAATCATAGTTTCCCACAACACAACCAATAATGGGCTCACCAATTTTTCTTTGTTTTAGTTCTATTTTTATTCTCCTTTCCTTATCTATTTTTCCCTTCCAAGTTTATTTTCTTTTATAATTTACTTCAGAAATTACAAACTTACAAAAAATATTCAGAATAAATAAACAAACTTTGCAAAAAATTTAGAATTCCAAAAAATTCCTTGCAATTTTGAAAAATATTCAGAACACAAAAAGTTTCCAATTTTTTCAATTGTTTATTGTTTTTAAAAATTGTGTGACATGTCTAAAAAGAAAATGCCGTTTTAAAAAATGCTCCTTATTGGAAAAATATTCTTTGTTTAGTTAAATTTTCAAAATTAAAAATAATGTTCGTTTATCGAAAATAAACATTTTCTAACAATCTTATAAATTTTCAACACATGTTCGCGTTTTTAAAAAATGTTCACAAACTCAAATATTATTAATGTTTTTATAAAAAAGTTGGTGTTTTCAGAATTTTTTTTTGTATTTTAAAAGATGTTCCCTTTCAAATTTTCTTCGCATTTTTTCAAAAGTGTGCATAATTTTCAAAAAACTGTTTTGTATTTAAAAAATTGTTCATGTTTCTTTGAATATTCAGAAATTTCATACCTTAAAATCACCTCGATTGAAATGATTGAAAGGAAAAGTAGACTGAATAACTCATGGGCCTTCTCTGGCGTATGATGACCTAACAAAACTCTGAAATGCCCTCGATCAATGAATAAAAAAATAGCGTATTGATTTCTTCACACGCGATGAAACCGAGAAACTAAATATTCCTTTTTCATGTGCACGCAAGGTTTTGCTTGCACATATAATTCTCACTAACTTTAAATGCATACTGTTTTATCTCCCGTTGCAACGCACGGCCATATGTGCTAGTTCACATAATATAATTTGAATGTTTTGTGTTTATTATTCAAAACAAGTTTTAGCGTGTTCAAAAAAGATGCTCGTTACCCGTCATGATTTTGTAAAAAATGCTTTCTAATAGTTTTTTATTGGTATCATTTGCTCAAATTCGATTAGTACTTTAGATGTTCAATTTGAAAACAACCAGAAGTCCAAGTACTCCATGGTGTGAGTTTTCATATGAGAGAAAAGAATAAAAAGGCAAAGTCTAAAAAATTTGTTACGAGAAGTTCAAGTGCTTGGCCCGGGGTAGTTAAAAATACTCGTGAGAGAGGTTCACCGTGTATTTACATGTGCAAAAACAAAATAATTCTTCCAACCCATTACATATTGGAAACAAAAATGCTCTACATTAAAAAGTTCCTCCTATTCAACAACTTTCCAAGGTGTATAAATATTCTTATTCTGAAATAGTTCCTCCTACATGGAGTGTGTTTCATATACGAAAAAAGGAATAAAAAGTCAAAGTCTAAAAAGATATGGAAGTTCAAATTTAAATAAGTGAGTAGTTTGATGTTTATTACATAACAAGGACTTTTCCCCTATACAAATGAATAACAGCAAAAAGTCCTAATTTAAAAAATGAAGTTGTTTGATATTTATAAAAGTCTTAGATTTTCCCCGATACTAAAGATTAAAACCATGAAGTTTAATTTTTTTTAAACAGAGTAGTTCAATAGAAGTAAAAATGCAAAGTCCAAAAATTTTGTTGCTAGAAGTTCAAGTGCACAGACCGGGAAAGTTACAAAAGTTCCTCCTGTTCAACAAATTTCCACAACGGAAGCTCAAATTAAATTAATAAAAAAATAGTTTAGAAAAATTAATTAGAAAAAGAATGTGGAGGGGGTCCAATATTTATGACAAAACTAGGATATTTTGATGCTAAAAGAAATAAACAAATAAGTCCAAATTACAAAATAGAGAAGTTCGATAATTATAAAGAAACTCAGATTTTCCTTTTTAGTCAAGAATAAAAATGACGAAGTTCTAATTAAAATAGAGGATTAGTTTGATGTATACGGGAAACTCAAATTATTATCGTCTCTAAGAAAAATAAAACGGTGAAGTGCAATTTACAAAAAAAATGTTTGATGCTTATTTAAAAACATATTTCCTTTCTAAGAATATGACTAAGAAGTTGAAATTAAAATAACAGAGAGGTTTGAAGTATATAAAGAAACTCAGATTTGTTGCAAGAAGTTCACGTGCACCCCCGTGCTCAGTTCAAAACTTATATTGCGGGACATCCGACCTCCAATTACATGTTTAAAATAGCAAAAAATGACGTCCGACCTTCAATTGCGTGTAATTCGACGTATACACAAAGATGCGACAGAAGTTCATAGTGAAAACAACGAGAAGTTCAAGTACTGCAAGGAATGCATTTCAGGTGAGAATAAAAGTATAGAAAAATAAAAGTTTTAAAGGTTTGTTGAAAGAAGTTCAAGTGCTCTTTTCGGGGAAGTTAAAAAATTCTTCCGAGAGAGGTTCACCATGTATTTCCATGTTCAAAAACATAAAAAAGAAATTGTTTTTTTGTGTTTTAAAATAATTCTCTCAATCCACAAAGAAGTTCAGTTATTATTGAGGAGCAATTTGATTTCAAAAAGAAAATAAAATTTCAAATTATAAAAACAAAAAAAGTTCATGTACTACATGGTGTGTGTTAAATATGAGAAAAATGAATAAAAAGGCAAGGTTTTCCTCGTTATTAAAGAATGGAAACAAGAAGTTAAAAACTTTATTAACAAAGAAGTTCAACTTTTAATAATAGAGCGCTTCAAAATTTCATTAAAAAAATTAAGAAATAAAACCAGGAAGTCCATCTTAAAAAAATGGAGAAGTTCGATGATTATAGAAAACTCAGATTTTTCTCGTTATTAAATAATGGAAACAAGAAGTTCAACTTTTAATAATAGACCGCTTCAAAATTTCATAGAAAAGATCAAGAAATAAATCAGGAAGTCCATATTAAAAAGATGGAGAAGTTTGATGATTATAGAAAACTCGGATTTTCCTTGTTATTAAAGAATGGAAACAAGAAGTTCAACTTTCAATAATAGAGTGCTTCAAAATTTCATAAAAAAGATTAAGAAATAAAACCAGGAAGTCCATATTAAAAAGAGGGAGAAGTTTGATGATTATAGAAAAACTCAGATTTTCCTCGTTATTAAAGAATGGAAACAAAAAGTTCAAAAATTAAATAACAAGAAGTTCAACTTTTAATCATAGAGCGCTTCAAAATTTCGTAAAGAAAGATTTAGAAATTCGAATTAATATTCATAAAAAACTCAGATATTTTCATGTAACCGAGAGAAGTTTAGATTGATAACTGTCAGAAGTTCACGTACTACATGGTGTGCATTTTGTATTAAAAAGGAATAAAAAAGCAAAGAATAAAAGTTTTGTTGTTACAAGTCCAAGTCCTCGATCGGATAAAGTTAAAAATTATTGTGAGAGAGGTTTAAAAAAGGAATATCAATTGTGTAACACTAACGAATGGATGAGAAAATTACAAACGAAAATACGTCACATATGTTCAACGTGAAAATAGGAGGAAGTTCGCCAACTACAATGAATGAATTTCAGATGAAAAACTTTTAAAATCATCGTGAGTATGAAAAAATGATCAACACGAGAAAGTTGCATGTTTACAGCAGCTTTCCACTGGTATATCACCTGCTCAATTCCGGTGAGTGTTCCGGTGAGTGGATGGAGAGCTACGAGCAAAAAAACACATGAAAAACAGAGTGAAGTTCAAGTAAACATACCGAGAAGTTCAAGTTCTTCACGCCATGCATTTTTGAAGAATCTGTTTCATGATAAAGACAGAACGAATGATCCAGCCGTTTTCGAAATTACTTGAAAATGGTTAGGAATCAAAGAAAAGCATCAACATAAAAAGTTTCACATTTTTCATAGCTTTTCAACGGTATATTATTTGCCCCATTCCGATAGAAGTTGTAAAAATTATGACAAAAATACGTTTTAGCCATTTTCAAAATTGACATAAAATCGTAATGAATTGGGAGAAATAATATATAGGAAAAAGTTTCGCATTTCCTCAAGGTTTCCAACGCCATATCATTTGCTATATTCCGACGTAAGGTTAAAAAATTAGCTGGAAAATATGAACTCGGTGGAACTTGTACCGTTTTCTAAATTACTTTTAAACCGTTCAAAATTAGAAAAAACTTTCAACAAGAGAAAGTAGCGCATTTTCATAAGCTTTCCAACTCCATGTCATCTGACTCAATTGGATTAGATGTTTAGAAATGACATCAAAAGTACGAACTCGGCTGTTTGGTTTGCGAAATTTTACGATTTTCCAAATTACTCTTTAACCATACGGAATTTGAGAAAACTTTTAACATGTGGAAGGAGCGGTTTTACAGCAGCTTTCCAACACCATATTATTTGCCTCATTCCAATAAACGGTTTAGAAACGTGATCGAAAATACGATTCACGTTTTTTGTGTGAAGAAAAAATGGATTTCAAAACTGCTCTTAAACTGCTTACATTTTGTCAAAAAATTAACTTGGGTCATGATACTGGTGTCCATAGCTTTCTAACAGTATATTGCAAGCCTCATTTGGGCAATGTTGACGAAAGTTCAACCTAGCACTGGGAGAAGTTCAGGTCGAACAACTCAGGCAGTAAAATTGCAAAAAAGCAATTTCATCACGACTCGAGAGCAAAATCCACCAACGAGCGAGATTCCTATTTAAAACAGGTATTTAGTTGCTAAAAAATGTTTCTAGGTTACGCTAACATCATATAGAACACGACTAACCAGAATAATTCATGCGAGGAGACATGGTTGCGAAGATAGCCCGAAGGTCGGGTTCCTACAAAGGGAAGTTCAGGCGTGTAACTCAGGAAGTTCATGTTGTGATTAGAATAATATTCTGATCCCATGATCAGAATAGTGTTTATGTATATATATTAGGCTTCAAGTGCGTACTTGTTAGTTAAACTTATGGTTAAAATGTGACACTAAATACGACTAGTAAGTAGTACAGTAGCAGTACTAGTATACATCGGTCAAATTATTCATCATGTCCACACATTAAATTGACGTGACAACATGCTGCGCGTGAGGTGACACAAAAATCCCGACAGCGTATTCGGGTATTGTGGACTTCAGATTTGGAGTACCACTTATCTGTCGAAATCTTTCATCATTCACTTAAAACTATCGATGATCATACATTGAGTACCATATAACTAGAATTAACCGATGCAAGTCCAAGAAGGATTGGCCGATGCTGCCGGCTGGTGTCAAGTTCGATCCCACGGATCAGGAACTGATCGAGCACCTTGAGGCCAAAGTGAGTGCTGACAGTGCGAGATCTCATCCTTTCATCAATTTGTTCATACCAACCATCGACAGCGAGCACCACATATGCTACACCCATCCCAAGAAACTTCCAGGTAAAACACCGATCGGCCATCTACTTGCACAAACATATTCCTTTGTTTATAGCTCTATTTTTCTTTTTAGACGCAGACCTAGTGAAGCAATTACAGTTCGACAGTTAATAAAAAGTGAAACAAGTGACTACAACATGCCAAAGATGTTATGAAAATGCCAACTACGTACACTAAAATCTGTATTCGACAATACTACAGGTATCACACTGAGTGGCCTAAGCAAGCATTTCTTCTAGTTGAATTCCAGGGTGTTCAAAAGGGGCACGTGGACACGTTGCAAGATATAGTCGGAGTGCGGCACGCAAGCGATGTGGCACAAGACCGGCAATACCTTGCCGGTGATGGTCAATGGCCGGCAGACGGGCAGCAAAAAGGTTCTGGTGATGCACACCAACAAGAACTTCGACCAGCAGAGGACCAACTGGGTGATGCACCAGTACCACCTCGGGGACCTAGAGCAAGAGAAGGAGCGGGAGCTGGTCCTCTGCAAGATTTTCTACCAGATGAACACTAGGGCCAGGAGTAAAAAGATTATAAGTTAGTTTGGTATAGGTACTTGTACTACCTTGTCGTCCGCAAGTTGGTATTATTGTTAACGATATTTTGGTATGAACTTGGCATTTGCTTCCAACCATCATGTCGAGGGTTGACGTGGATATAAAGCTGAATCATTTGTTTCGAAACGAATTTTCAGACACCTAATTTTTATTTGATGGGTAGCATAAGCACTTGCCGTTCGAATTCCCGGTTCTCCAAAATTTTCGAAACAAGTGCATGCACTTATTATCATGATGAAAAAACAATATACCAGCTGCATCCCAGTTATCATTCTGTACTTGCAGAATTCTCTCGTTTATTGAGCAGGTATATTGTTTTTTCAGGTTGCCCAAGTTTCAACTGGTATGTAGACTGCCGAGGCTTGGTTTTGTTTTTAACAGGCCCAGCCCATGATGACAACGGGGCACAAAGATCCAGCAGGTATCTACTGGCCTTTGTCCTGCCAGTGTTAGCTATATTTTGTCTTACAACATCCGCAGGTATTTTTTACTGAATCAAACACACAGCCCAGTTCTATTTTCCTCTTGAAACGCCATGTCCTACTTCCGTTTTCTAATATCTACCTATAGTTTTACTAGTTCACATACATGTATCATTATATTGAAAATACATAAAGTTCCCTTTTCATATTTACATCCTTATTTTTGTTGTTGTTTTCCCTCCCAGCGCTGATTTTTTACCACTAGTTTTCCCTTAAACCAACTCAATTATCCCACGTCTTATTTGCTTACAAAAATAAAATGATTTTTTTGGCAAATCAATAAGTTCTTAATAAAATGTTTATCATTTCGGGATTACAACAGTTCATACTCCATCGAAATATGCAAAATAAGGTTGAACTTTTTGACCGTGATCCTGGGCAGAAAATGGTTTGTAGTAAATTACTTAAGAATTAGCAAATGGGATAAAAATTATTAAAAAAATAGCAAACGGGCTCTATATTGTCTGCCATAGATTTGGAGTCTGACTTGTGGGCCTACTAAGTTCATGCGTACACAAGGTTTCTCAAAAAAGAAAACTTAGTCAACAATCGACTCTACGAGTGTCATACTGTTAGATGTCAATCTAACAGCAATCGTGCTTCTTCAGCCTCTGATCTTCCTGCTCCAGCTGCCCAAACCAGTGCCGACGGAACCGCCTGCTCCCGCCTCCTGTGGTCGGCTGTGCTGCCGGGCAGGCCTCACGGCCCCACCATACTCGTATCCCTGGCCTTTCTATCCCTCTACTCACCCACACCTCCTGTTATTTTCCGGCGATGGCAGCCGAACCAGTCAACCCTCATACTCCCCACCGCATGGGCAGCCACTGTCGTGTCTTCCCCAGCTCCGTGTCATTCCCTTCGTAGGCCTCGCCGTCGTCCACCGCCCTGGTGCTCTCGGCGCGGCGTGGTCAACGTCGTCAACGAACGACATCCATCGGAAGTGGACTATACGTGGAGAGGCTGACAGCTGGGTCCACGGCCGCACACAAGGAAATGCCTCCTTATTACGCGCAAAATAATGATTCCTCCACCTGACATCTGGGACCCATCGGAAGGGCCTCTGTATTCGCAAAAAAATTGTTCCCATTGTTGACAGCTCGGACCCACCAGCTATATCTTCGCACGCAAGGAAGTGCTTCCTTATTACGCACGAAAAATGAATACTCTGAAGGAAATATGCCCTAGAGGCAATAATAAAGTTATTATTTATTTCCTTATATCATGATAAAAGTTTATTATTCATGCTACAATTGTATTAACCGGAAACATGATATATGTGTGAATACATAGACAAACAGAGTGTCACTAGTATACCTCTACTTGACTAGCTCGTTGATCAAAGATGGTTATGTTTCCTAGCCATTGACATGGGTCGTCATTTGATTAACGGGATCACATCATTAGGAGAATGATGTGATTGACATGACCCATTCCGTTAGCTTAGCACTTGATCGTTTAGTATGTTGCTATTGCTTTCTTCATGACTTATACATGTTCCTATGACTATGAGATTATGCAACTCCCGTTTACCGGAGGAACACTTTGTCTACTACCAAACGTCACAACGTAACTGGGTCATTATAAAGGTGCTCTACAGGTGTCTCCGAAGGTACATGTTGGGTTGGCGTATTTTGAGATTAGGATTTGTCACTCCGATTGTCAAAGAGGTATCTCTGGGCCCTCTCAGTAATGCACATCACTTAAGCCTTGCAAGCATTGCAACTAATGAGTTAGTTGCGAGATGATGTATTACGGTACGAGTAAAGAGACTTGCCGGTAACGAGATTAAACTAGGTATTGAGATACCGACGATCGAATCACGGGCAAGTAACATACTGATGACAAAGGGAACAACGTATGTTGTTATGCGGTCTGACCGATTAAGATCTTCGTAGAATATGTGGGAGCCAATATGAGCATCCAGGTTCCGCTATTGGTTATTAACCGGAGACATGTCTCGTTCATGTCTACATAGTTCTCGAACCCGTAGGGTCCGCACGCTTAACGTTACGATGACAGTTATATTATGAGTTTATATGTTTTGATGTACCAAAGGTTGTTCAGAGTCCTGGATGTGATCACGGACATGACTAGGAGTCTCGAAATGGTCGAGACATGAAGATTGATATATTGGACGACTATATTCGGACACCGGAAGTGTTCCGGAGAAGTTTCGGATAAAACCGGAGTGCCGGAGGGTTATCGGAACCCCCGAGGGAACTAATGGGCCTCGATGGGCCTTAGTGGAGAGAGAGAGGGGAGGCCTAGGGCAGGCTGCGCATCCCTCCCCCTCTGGTACGAATTGGACTCGGAGAGGGGGGCGGCGCCCCCCTTTCCTTCTCCCTCTCCCTCTCCTTCCTTCCCCCTCTCTCCCTTTAGGTGGAAACCTACTAGGACTTGCAGTCCTAGTAGGATTCCCCTCTTGGGGGCGTGCCATAGAGGGCCGGCCGACTTCCCCCTTGGTCCTTTATATACGGGGGCAGGGGGGCACCCCAAAGACACAACAATTAATATGTTTGATCTTTTAGCCGTGTGCGGTGCCCCCCTCCACCATAGTCCACCTCGATAATATTGTAGCGGTGCTTAGGCAAAGCCCTGCGTCGGTAGAACATCAACATCATCACCACGCCGTCATGCGGACAAAACTCTCCCTCAACACTTGGCTGGATCGGAGTTCGAGGGACATCATCGGGCTGAACGTGTGCTGAACTCGGAGGTGCCGTACGTTCGGTACTTGATCGGTCGGATCGTGAAGACGTACGACTACATCAACCGCATTGTGCTAACGCTTCTGCTTTTGGTCTACGAGGGTATGTGGACAACACTCTCCCCTCTCATTGCTATGCATCACCATGTTCTTGCGTCTGCGTAGGAAATTTTTTGAAATTACTACATTCCCCAACAGTGGCATCCGAGCCTGGTGTTATGCGTAGATGTCATATGCACGAGTAGAACACAAGTGAGTTGTGGGCGATATAAGTCATACTGCTTACCAGCATGTCATACTTTGGTTTGGCGGTATTGTTGGATGAAGTGGCTCGGACCGACATTACGCGTACGCTTATGCGAGACTGGTTCTACCGACGTGCTTTGCACACAGGTGGCTGGCGGGTGTCAGTTTCTCCAACTTTAGTTGAACCGAGTGTGGCTACACCCGGTCCTTTCGAAGGTTAAAACAACACCAACTTGACAAACTATCATTGTGGTTTTGATGCGTAGGTAAGAACGATTCTTGCTAAGCCCGTAGCAGCCACGTAAAATTTGCAACAACAAAGTAGAGGACGTCTAACTTGTTTTTGCAGGGCATGTTGTGATGTGATATGGTCAAGACGTGATGCTATATTTTATTGTATGAGATGATCATGTTTTGTAACCGAGTTATCGGCAACTAGTAGGAGCCATATGGTTGTCGCTTTATTGTATGCAATGCAATCGCCCTGTAATGCTTTACTTTATCACTAAGTGGTAGCGATAGTCGTAGAATCATAAGATTGGCGAGACGACAATGATGCTACGATGGAGATCAAGGTGTCGCGCCGGTGATGATGGTGATCATGGAGGTGCTTCGGAGATGGAGATCACAAGCACAAGATGATGATGGCCATATCATATCACTTATATTGATTGCATGTGATGTTTATCTTTTATGCATCTTATCTTGCTTTGATTGACGGTAGCATTATAAGATGATCTATCACTAAATTTCAAGATAAAAAGTGTTCTCCCTGAGTATGCACCGTTGCCAAAGTTCGTCGTGCCCAGACACCACGTGATGATCGGGTGTGATAAGCTCTACGTCCATCTACAACAGGTGCAAGCCAGTTTTGCACACGCAGAATACTCAGGCTAAACTTGATGAGCCTAGCATATGCAGATATGGCCTCGGAACACTGAGACCGAAAGGTCGAGCATGAATCATATAGTAGATATAATCAACATAGTGATGTTCACCATTGAAAGCTACTCCATTTCATGTGATGATTGGTTATGGTTTAGTTGATTTGGATCACGTGATCACTTAGAGGATTAGAGGGATGTCTTTCTAAGTGGGAGTTCTTAAGTAATATGATTAATTGAACTTAAATTTATCATGAACTTAGTACCTGATATTATCTTGCTTGTCTATGTTTGATTACAGATAGATGGACTGTGTTGTTGTTCCATTGAATTTTAATGCGTTCCTTGAGAAAGCAAAGTTGAAAGATGATGGTAGAAATTACACGGACTGGGTCCGTAACTTGAGGATTATCCTCATTGCTGCATAGAAGAATTACGTCCTGGACGCACCGCTGGGTGCCAGGCCTGCTACAGGAGCAACACCAGATGTTGTGAACGTCTGGCAGAGCAAAGCTGATGACTACTCAATAGTTCAGTGTGCCATGCTTTACGGCTTAGAACCGGGACTTCAACGATGTTTTGAACATCATAAAGCATATGAGATGTTCGAGGAGTTGAAGTTAATATTTCAAGCAAATGCCCCGATTGAGAGATATGAAGTCTCCAATAAGTTCTATAGCTGCAAGATGGAGGAGAATAGTTCTGTCAGTGAGCATATACTCAAGATGTCTGGGTATAATAATCACTTGATTCTGGGAGCTAATCTTCTGGATGATAGCGTCATTGACATTATTCTCCAATCACTGCCACCAAGCTACAAGAGCTTCGTGATGAACTATAACATGCAAGGGATGGATAAGACGATTCCCGAGCTCTTCGCAATGCTAAAGGCTGCGGAGGTAGAAATCAAGAAGGAGCATCAAGTGTTGATGGTCAACAAGACCACTAGTTTCAAGAAAAAGGGTAAAGGGAAGAAGAAGGGGAACTTCAAGAAGAACAACAAGCAAGTTGCTGCTCAGGAGAATAAACCCAAGTCTGGACCTAAGCCTGAAACTGAGTGCTTCTACTGCAAGCAGACTGGTCACTGGAAGCGGAACTGCCCCAAGTATTTGGCGGATAATAAGGATGGCAAGGTGAACAAAGGTATATGTGATATACATGTTATTGATGTGTACCTTACTCGAGCTTGCAGTAGCACCTGGGTATTTGATACTGGTTCTGTTGCTAATATTTGCAACTCGAAATAGGGACTATGGATTAAGCGAACACTGGCCAAGGACGAGGTGACGATGTGCGTGGGAAATGGTTCCAAAGTCGATGTGATCGCGGTCGGCACGCTACCTCTACATCTACCTTCGGGATTAGTTTTAGACCTAAATAATTGTTATTTGGTGCCAGTGTTGAGCATGAACATTATATCTGGATCTTGTTTGATGTGAGACGGTTATTCATTTAAATCAGAGAATAATGCTTGTTCTATTTATACGAGTCATATCTTTTATGGTCATGCACCCTTGAAGAGTGGTCTATTTGATGAATCTCAATAGTAGTGATACACATATTCATAATGTTGAAGCCAAAGATGCAGAGTTGATAATGATAGTGCAACTTATTTGTGGCACTGCCGTTTAGGTCATATCAGTGTAAAGCGCATGAAGAAACTCCATACTAATGGGCTTTTGGAGTCACTTGATTATGAATCACTTGGTACTTGCGAACCGTCCTTCATGGGCAAGATGACTAAAACACCGTTCTCCGGTACTATGGAGAGAGCAACAGATTTGTTGGAAATCATACATACAAATGTATGTGGTCTGATGAATGTTGAGGCTCGTGGTGGATATCGCTATTTTCTCACCTTCACAGATGATTTAAGCAGATATGGGTATATCTACTTGATGAAGCATAAGTCTGAAACATTTGAAAAGTTCAAAGAATTTCAGAGTGAAGTTGAAAATCATCGTAACAAGAAAATTAAGTTTCTACGATCTGATCGAGGAGGAGAATATTTGAGTTATGAGTTTGGTCTACATTTGAAACAATGCGGAATAGTTTCGCAACTCACGCCACCCGGAACACCACACCGTAATGGTGTGTCCGAACGTCGTAATTGTACTTTACTATATGTGGTGCGATCTATGATGTCTCTTACTGATTTACCGCTATCGTTTTGGGGTTATGCTTTAGAGAAGGCTGCATTCACGTTAAATAGGGCACCATCAAAATCCGTTGAGACAGCGCCTTATGAACTATGGTTTGGCAAGAAACCAAAGTTGTCGTTTCTTAAAGTCTGGGGCTGCGATTCTTATGTGAAAAAGCTTCAACCTGATAAGCTCGAACCCAAATCGGAGAAATGTGTCTTCATAGGATACCCAAAGGAGACTGTTGGGTACACCTTCTATCACAGATCCGAAGGCAAGACATTCGTTGCTAAGAATGGATCCTTTCTAGAGAAGGAGTTTCTCTCGAAAGAAGTGAGTGGGAGGAAAGTAGAACTTGATGAGGTAACTGTACCTGCTCCCTTATTGGAAAGTGGTTCATCACAGAAACCGGTTCCTGTGACGTCTACACCAATTAGTGAGGAAGTTAATGGTGATGATCATGGAACTTCAGATCAAGTTATTACTGAACCTGGTAGATCAACCAGAGTAAGATCCGCACCAGAGTGGTACAGTAATCCTGTTCTGAAAGTCATGCTACTAGATCATGATGAACCTACGAACTATGAAGAAACGATGGTGAGCCCAGATTCCGCAAAATGGCTTGAAGCCATGAAATCTGAGATGGGATCCATGTATGAAAATAAAGTGTGGACTTTGGTTGACTTGCCCGATGATCGGCAAGCAATTGAGAATAAATGGATCTTCAAGAAGAAGACTAATGCTGACGGTAATGTTACTGTCTACAAAGCTTGACTTGTTGCGAAAGGTTTTCGACAAGTTCAAGGGATTGACTAAGATGAGACCTTCTCACCCGTGGCGATGCTTAAGTCTGTCCGAATCATGTTAGCAATTGCCGCATTTTATGATTATGAAATTTGGCAAATGGATGTCAAAACTGCATTCCTGAATGGATTTCTGGAAGAAGAGTTGTATATGATGCAACCGGAAGGTTTTGTCGATCCAAAGGGAGCTAACAAAGTGTGCAAGCTCCAGCGATCCATTTATGGACTAGTGCAAGCCTCTCAGAGTTGGAATAAACGCTTTGATAGTGTGATCAAAGCATTTGGTTTTGTACAGACTTTTGGAGAAGCCTGTATTTACAAGAAAGTGAGTGGGAACTCTGTAGCATTTCTGATATTATATGTGGATGACATATTACTGATTGGAAATGATATAGAATTTCTGGATAGCATAAAGGGATACTTGAATAAGAGTTTTTGAATGAAAGACCTCGGTGAAGCTGCTTACATATTGGGCATTAAGATCTATAGAGATAGATCAAGACGCTTAATTGGACTTTCACAAAGCACATACCTTGAAAAAGTTTTGAAGAAGTTCAAAATGGATCAAGCAAAGAAAGGGTTCTTGCCTGTATTACAAGGTGTGAAGTTGAGTAAGACTCAATGCCCGACCACTGCAGAAGATAGAGAGAAAATGAAAGATGTTCCCTATGCTTCAGCCATAGGCTCTATCATGTATGCAATGTTGTGTACCAGACCTGATGTGTGCCTTGCTATAAGTCTGGCAGGGAGGTACCAAAGTAATCCAGGAGTGGATCACTGGACAACGGTCAAGAACATCCTGAAATACTTGAAAAGGACTAAGGATATGTTTCTCATTTATGGAGGTGACAAATAGCTCATCGTAAATGGTTACGTTGATGCAAGCTTTGACACTGATCCGGACGATTCTAAATCGCAAACCGGATACGTGTTTACATTAAACGGTGGAGCTATCAGTTGGTGCAGTTCTAAACAAAGCGTCGTGGCAGGATCTACGTGTGAAGCGGAGTACATAGCTGCTTCAGAAGCAGCAAATGAAGGAGTCTGGATGAAGGAGTTCATATCCGATCTAGGTGTCATACCTAGTGCATCGGGTCCAACAAAAATCTTTTGTGACAATACTGGTGCAATTGCCTTGGCGAAGGAATCCAGATTTCACAAGAGAACCAAGCACATCAAGAGATGCTTCAATTCCATCCGAGATCTAGTCCAGCTGGGAGACATAGAGATTTGCAAGATACATATGGATCTGAATGTTGTAGACCCGTTAACTAAGCCTCTTCCACGAGCAAAACATGATCAGCACCAAGGCTCCATGGGATGTTAGAATCATTACTGTGTAATCTAGATTATTGACTATAGTGCAAGTGGGAGACTGAAGGAAATATGCCCTAGAGGCAATAATAAAGTTATTATTTATTTCCTTATATCATGATAAAAGTTTATTATTCATGCTAGAATTGTATTAACCGGAAACATGATACATGTGTGAATACATAGACAAACAGAGCGTCACTAGTATGCCTCTACTTGACTAGCTCGTTGATCAAAGATGGTTATGTTTCCTAGCCATTGACATGGGTTGTCATTTGATTAACAGGATCACATCATTAGGAGAATGATGTGATTGGCATGACCCATTCCGTTAGCTTAGCACTCGATCGTTTAGTATGTTGCTACTGCTTTCTTCATGACTTATACATGTTCCTATGACTATGAGATTATGCAACTCCCGTTTACCGGAGGAACACTTTGTGTGCTACCAAACGTCACAAAGTAACTGGGTGATTATAAAGGTGCTCTACAGGTGTCTCCGAAGGTACATGTTGGGTTGGCGTATTTTGAGATTAGGATTTGTCACTCTGATTGTCGGAGAGGCATCTCTGGGCCCTCTCGGTAATGCACATCACTTAAGCCTTGCAAGCATTGCAACTAATGAGTTAGTTGCGGGATGATGTATTACGGTACGAGTAAAGAGACTTGCTGGTAACGAGATTAAACTAGGTATTGAGATACCGATGATCGAATCTCGGGCAAGTAACATACCGATGATAAAGGGAACAACATATGTTGTGCGGTCTGACCGATAAAGATCTCCGTAGAATATGTGGGAGCCAATATGAGCATCCAGGTTCCGTTATTGGTTATTGACCGGAGACATGTCTCGGTCATGTCTACATAGTTCTCGAACCCGTAGGGTCCGCATGCTTAACGTTACGATGACAGTTATATTATGAGTTTATATGTTTTGATGTACCGAAGGTTGTTCGGAGTCCCGGATGTGATCACGAACATGACGAGGAGTCTTGAAATGGTCGAGACATGAAGATTGATATATTGGACGACTATATTCGGACACCGGAAGTGTTCCGGAGAAGTTTCGGATAAAACCGGAGTGCCGGAGGGTTATTGGAACCCTCGGGGGAACTAATGGGCCTCGATGGGCCTTAGTGGGGAGAGATAGGGGCGGCCTAGGGCAGGCCGCGCGGCCCTCCCCCTCTGGTCCGAATCGGACTAGGAGATGGGGGGCGGCGCCCCCCTTTCCTTCTCCCTCTCCCTCTCCCTCTCCTTCCTTCCCCCTCTCTCCCTTTAGGTGGAAACCTACTAGGACTTGGAGTCCTAGTAGGATTCCCCTCTTGGGGGCATGCCATAGAGGCCGGCCGGCTTCCCCCTTGCTCCTTTATATACGGGGGCAGGGGGGCACCCCAAAGACACAACAATTGATCTGTTTGATCTTTTAGCCGTGTGCGGTGCCCCCCTCCACCATAGTCCACCTCGATAATATTGTAGCGGTGCTTAGGCGAAGCCCTGCGTCGGTAGAACATTAACATCGTCACCACACCGTCGTGCTGACGAAACTCTCCCTCAACACTCGGCTGGATCGGAGTTCGAGGGACGTCATCGGGCTGAACGTGTGCTGAACTCGGAGGTGCCGTATGTTTTGTTCTTGATCGGTCGGATCGTGAAGACATACGACTACATCAACCGCGTTGTGCTAACGCTTCCTCTTTCGGTCTACGAGGGTACGTGGACAACACTATCCCCTCTTGTTGCTATGCATCACCATGTTCTTGCGTGTGCGTAGGAATTTTTTTGAAATTACTACATTCCCCAATATACTCCCCCTGCTAGCTGGGACCCATCATATGGGAGGCTAACTTGTGGGCCTACTAAGTTGACGCGGATGGAGGGCATTGTCAACTTAGTCAATATGAACGATTCTAGCTCCAGTGACCGTACGATGTCCATCCAACGGCTGTAGTGCTTCTTCAACCTCTGGTCTTCTTGTTCCAGCCACCCAAACCAGCGGCGGTCGTGTCGCGTGCTCCTGCCTACCGTCGCCGGCTGTGATGCCGCGGAGACCTTATCGCCCCCTACTACTCCCACCACTGGCCAGGCCATCCACTCACCCACACCCCCTGTTATTCTACGGCGATGGCAGCCTCACACCGCAGCCGAACCAGTGAACCCTCGTACTCCTCTCCACGTGGGCTTCCACTGCCGCGTCTTCCTCAGCTCCACGTCGTCCCCTTCCTAGGCCTCGCCGTCGTCCATCGCCCTGGTGCTCTCGGCGCGGCATGGTTAACATGGTCAAGGAACGACTTCAGTACTGTACGTGGAGAGGCTGACAGCTGGGTCCACGGCAGCTGCAAGGAAGTGCCTCCTTATTACGCGGAAAATAATGATTCCTCCACCTGACAGCAGGGACCCACCGGACGGGCCACCATATTTCACGAAAAAAATGTTTCCCCCTGATTGCTGGGACCCACCAGCTACATCTTCGAACGCAAGGAAGTGCGTGCATATTACGGGCAAAAAATGATTCGCCCCCTGACTGCTGGGACCCACCAGCTACATCTTCGCACGCAAGGAAGTGCCTGAGAGTCGGGACCCACCTGGTCGAAGCATACGTAGTGTTGTCATTCTGGTCACGAACATGTACATACATACTGGTCGATCGGTCTGTCTGTAGGCTGCAACCATGAACCGTGGCCATGTAAGGAAGGGCACGTGTCATAGTAGAGGCCTCCTCCACCGTCGACCATCGACCTCCTCCAGCCTCCACCTCGGACTGTTTATCCACGGGCTCCTTTTCATCCAGCCTCCACTGCTCCTCCACCGGCTACTATTCAACCAGCCCTCTCCACGGGGTCCTGTTCAACCACCCCTCCACGGGCTACTGTTCATCCAGCCCTCCACCTGCTACTGTTCAACTAGCCCTCCATGGGGCCCTGTTCATCCAGCCTTCCACAGGGTCCTGTTCATCTACCCCCAACTGGCTCGATCGGGGTCATGTTCATCTAGCGGCAATGACCTCTACTACCATGGGGTCCTATTCATCCAACCCCCCACCAGGAACTATTCATCCACCCCCCCCCCACAATGCTCACTGTTCATCCATAGGCAACATCGATCGCCTTCAGATAGCAGCACTAGCGAAGGAATCGCTCGATCAGGTTCAGTTAATAGCCATCGGTCGATTGCTCAGGTTCAGTAATGCGTAGCCTGCAGTGCAATCACTCGGGTTCAGTAGGCGAACGCCTCACTCGGGTTCAGTTAGAGCCCAACGCCTCACACCCAAGCGCGTACATGTACAAGAGAAACACGCATCGCTCAGCCCCCGACCACCCACCGTAACCGGGAACTCCCCCATATTTTCCTCGCCCTCGCTTCTACCACGGTTTTTTCCGTCATGGACGGCCCCAAGAATGTCATGCAGCTGCATCTCCGGCCCGCCAAGGACGAAAATCCCATTTTCTGTCATGATTTTTTGTTATAGAAGTAGGAGCCCACCACATATATGATGGTACCGGGTTTTGTCACAATTATCATCACACAAGTGTCATAAGCATGACAGGAAAAAATTCGTTTGGCCCAAAATGTCACGGATGTGTCTTTTTTTTGTAGTGAAAGCATGAAAGTTGTACTACATCAACACAATTCCTCATAACAGGAAGTGTACAAATTTGAGAGTCACCAAGAATTAACATTAACTAATATTACACTAACAAAGGATTGCATGTTTGTACATACAAAAATAACAAACTAGAAGATTATTTTGTGGTCTTATACACAATGGAAGTGTTGTTTTGACAGTGATCAACATGCAAAACAGAAAGATATGAACATATCTACGACTTTTCAGAAGGGTAAATGTATACATGACAGCTTCATGTACGTTCAGGGCTACGTCCGGGCCTTACATCGGGCCAGAAAATCTGCTCTGCTCTTCAAACTGGATATTGCAAAAGCTTTCGACTCCCTGGGAATATTTGTTAGAGCTTCTTCAGTCGATGGGATTCATCCCTCGTTGGCATGATTGGATTACTTCAATCCTCTCCAAGGCCTCCTCTGCGGTCCTACTCACACTACTAGGAAAACCCGTATACACAGAATCTTAGCAGTAGTGTTGGACAAGAAGGGGCATTGCTGCTAATTATCAGTAGCGCTGGACCCAAACAGGCGCTACTGCTACCGACTTAGCAATAGCCACGCTACTACTAAAATCCCCTGACCGTTCCCGCCACACTAGGTTTAGCAGTAGTGCGTCCACATTAACCGCACTACTACTAATGTAATAGTAGTAGCGCGCTTGTTTTTGCAGGGCGCTATTGCTAATTTTGAACCTGGCCACATGGCGGGCCCCGCTTATTTAGCAGCGCGTCTCCCAGAAGCACGCTACTACTATCTTATTAGCAGCAGCGCGTTTTGCACCCAGCGCTACTGCTAAACCGCACCATATCACATTTTTCCTACCCCCTCCCCCTCCCCCATTCTCTCTTCCTTCACTTTCCCCTAGCTCCTACTTCCTCTCTCCCTCACTTTGCTTCTTCCTCACTTCTCCCCCCCCCATTACTCTCTTTCTTCTACCTATCTTTCTCTCTCTTTATTACTCCTAGCTAACTACACCACCTCCATTAATGCATCTCCTTTCTCTTTTCCTTCCCCCTCCAATAGTTGAACTTGTCTCCTCCCAAACTAGCTAGATAGGTAGATCTAGCATTTAGTGAAGTGAGAGCAGCAGACGACATGATGAACAGGGGGGGTTCCAATAGTGGCTGATGTAATCGCCCCCGTAGAACAAAGAATGGATGATGAGATGGACGAGGACCCTCCTCGGTTCCTCAATACAGGCGCCTATGACGGTGACTTAGATATGATGAGTCAGCCATATGACGACTCGGGCTATCAGCATGCTGATGAGGATATGGATGATCTGCCCGGGTAGGAACGTCCTAGTAGGGATTGCAAGAAGTCTCTCTTCATGCAATCCTCACAAGACACGCCTGAAGATGCTGCCTCAACACAGGCTCAACTAGCCGAGGGTCGTACACTGCTTAGCCCGACAACACTGGGGTAGGGGTTAAGGAAGGGTCTGGAAGGTCAGCCCAAAAAGGAGAGGAAGAGACCGGGGAAGAGAGGCTCTGCTGCCTACAAACAAGCCAGAGCACATAGCAGCCACACGGCGGATTTTGAAGAGCGTGTACCTGTCAAATGTGCGGGCATGTTCCATGTCACGGGTGAGCCGATGCTACCGCCAAAACCGCTGGAGGCAATATCAGGGGATCTCAAGAGACTGCACGACCATGTACTGTCGACTAAGAAAAGCTTACTAGCCTCGAAGGATCCAGGATATCCGACATATGCGGCTCGTGTGCGTGAGGGGAAGTGCTACGTCGACACATGGCCTGTGGAGGTGTTCTTCCTGCGGTTTGAGCATATCTTCGAGATGTTTCTGACAAGGCGGCTCGATTGTACAATCGTCCACCTTTTTGCGCTACATATGAGCTCCGTCATGAAGAGAGAAGAAGTCTCGCAAATCTGTGTGGCGCATCCATACTACATGCACGAGTCCTTCTTGAATCTCGGTGACTTTGAGCGTAAAACTGCTAGGGAGTACCTCGAAAACTTCATGGTATAGAATAAGGGCCAGGAAATTGTCCTCCTGCCTTATCATCCAAAGTAAGTCAGTGCCACACAACCCTTTCGTACATTTCAATCATTCCTTCTCGCTCATATGGAGAATAATTTGAGGTGTTTTTTCCCCGCAGCAACGGGCGCGCCGTCCTTATCGTTGTTTACCCGCGAGTCTCCCACACCGTGTATTTTGACCCTACCAGAAACTACGAGAAGAAGGACTATACCCACGTAATGAATATTCTAGATCATGCTCTCCAAGGCTTCATCTTGAGGGGTAGTTGTCGGTGTTCTGGGAACGGGGGTCCCCAGACTTGCCTGCCTGCGGCCTGCGGCATGGCTCGACTGGTGGGGGCCAGTACGGCCCATCTTCATCGGCACAAGACTCGAGACCCTTGCGAGGGGAAAAGCCTCGCGGGGAAAACGACACAAGACTTCCTCAGGAACGGCCTCGCCAGGAAGGCTCGCAAGGAGGCAGAGAGATCAAGGCAGGGTACCTCGCGAGGTGCTCGTGACGCAAGCCATGACAATCGAGACCAGGCGGGCGCCAGGTGGGCGCCGGCCAGCGCAGTGTCCTTGTTTCCTCTTTGGTGCAAAGGGGGCAAGCACAGGCGTGGAGTACCGAGGCATCAGGCAAAGGTTGCCATTTTGGTGCAACGAGACCAAGACCAGCAGAGCGGCAGAATGGAGGTCACCATGGAGCCCAGGACAGCGTCATCGCCAGTGCCTTTGGCAGCCGAAGACCAACTTTAGTCAGGATAACTTGTACTAGATGTTCCCCTTCGAAATGGCCGTTGTTGGCGCCCTTCCCGATCAATATTTGGGAATAGGCCCAGGGCCTCTATATATAGGGATAGCCACCACAAAGTAGAGGCATCTGATCAAGGACTCATTAGACCAAGAGGCGATCGAACTCACCCAAGCAGTTCATCGCACCAGCTCAAGAACACCTCTTGCGAGGCTATTCTTCCCTTGTAATGTTCATCATCAACTCCTGAGGCAATCCACCACACCACACACTGGAGTAGGGTATTACACCACAATGGTGGCCCGAACCAGTATAAATCTTGTGTCCCTCGTTTCGTTCATCGTTCTAGCTTAGATTCTCACGAGGCAATCGGACGCGAATCGGTAGGGGGAAGATCTTCGTGCGCACCCCAGAGTTTGAACCTTAAGGGTCTGTCGGAACCCAACATCCGACATTTGGCGCGCCAGGTAGGGGTGCGCCGGAATCTTTCTTCCGCTGTCTCGCATTCGATCTTCGGTCGTGTCCATGGCTGACGCCCGCCGGGCTCGCGCCGAGCATCGGGCTGCTCTCGCCACCCGCATCACCCAGACGGCTCCCGTCGATGGGTGTCCCCGTCATTCCCCGTCGCCTGTCACCAACGCCGCCACCGGCCCGGCGGGGGAAGAGCAGCAGGCCTCGTCGCTGCATCCTTCGGTGCGGCGGGAAGGCCGCACCGCCACCCCGTCACTGACTCCAGCTGGTTCGTCGTCCCACGCTCGTCACGCCCCCACGGACGCGCACGTCGCGTTGCTCCTGGCGCGTGAGCTCCTGCACTACAGTCCCGTCGACGACCTCTACGAGGAGTGGCTCGTCCGCATCACCAAGCTCGTTAGCACCGCAGGGGGCTCCCCTACGCCGTCCCTCTCGCTGCCTCGCCCACCGTCCTGCGCAGGAGGCGCAGATCAGGAGGTGCCTCCGCCACCTCCTCCCCAAGAAGGCGCCCTGGCTCCAAGGCGCGTGGCCCCAGGACGAGATCCACCACGTTCGGCGCCCGCGCGACAAGAAAGGAGCTGCCAAGAAATCCCTCGTCCCCAAGAAGGTGCTCGTGTGCTCCCGGCGCCGGTGCGCCACGACCGCATCCCTGCGCCAGCACGTCAAGACCCCGCGCTGCTCTAGGCAGTGGCGCACGGGAATCCCCAGGAGCAAGCCCCGCATTAGCAGAGAGCTCCGGTGGCCACCGTAGGCTGCCGTGCCTTCACCGCCGAGCTACATAGTGTCGCCTGGCCGGGCAAGTTCAAACTGACATGCCTCCTCGCTACGACGGCACTGCCGACCCCGCGGAGTTCCTACAGCTCTATGAGCTGGGCATCGAGCCGCCAACGGGGATGAAAAGGTCATGGTGAACTGGTTTCCCATGGCACTCAAAGACGGCACCTGGCTCCTGAATTTGCCTCCCGGCACGATCTTCTCCTGGGATGAGATGCACACTTGCTTCGTCACCAACTTCCAGGGCACCCGCGACCGTCCACCGGCTGTGGGTGACTTGCGCCGCATCAAGCAGCAGCCCGGAGAGACCTTGCAGAAGTACATCCAGCATTCCAACAACGCTTGCCTCAAGATTCCCAGGGTAACCGAGGAGGCTATCATCTCGGTGTTTTCTGATGGCGTCCGTGATGTCAAGATCAAGGAGGAGCTGGCGATCCACGAAGATCTGTGTACGTCTCTGGAGCTATTCAACCTGGCGGCCAAGTGCGCAAGGGCTGAGGAAGGATGCCTCTTCCTTCTCGAGCTCCCAGCCGCAGACCCAGAAGAGAAGAAAGCCAAGGCCAAAGATGTGAAGCGCAAGGGAGCAGCTGTTCTCACAGCGGAACCGGACAGAAAGTGCGGCAGGGACCAGCCAGAGTCATCCAAGGGCAGACGGTACTGTGTGTACCATGATCTCCACACCCACAACACCAACGAATGCCAAGAACTCAGGGCCGTGCGGGAAGGCTATGTCGGTCGACGCCCCGAGCGCAACGATCGGGGCTACGTCCGAGGCGGAGCAAGAGGTGGAGGATGATGGGACGACCGTGGCCCTCGCCAAGGGTAGCATGACCGGCCTCACGAGGACCGATGGCAGGACCAGCCTCGCGAGGGGGCTTGGAGGGATCAGCCTCGTGAGGATCACCCGCAAGGCAACGCAGGACTTCCTCCTCTGCCACCACCACCCAGGAGGAATGAAGACCATCATCAGGACGAGGGTGCTGGGGGCTTCCAGGAGCCGTGTGCCATCACTTGCATCTTGGGCGGCGCTCACGCCCCAGCCTCTTAGCGCATCTTCAAGCAGTTTGCTCACGAGGTGAATGCAGTCCTCCCCAAGCTTGAGGCCACGCGCCCTCTCAGATGGTCCGAGTGCGCCATCACGTTCAGCTCAGCGGATCAGCTCAAGTGCTCAGCAACGGCCGGTGTCCTCCCGATTCTCTACTCCCCAGTCATTAGCAATGTGCAAGTTACCAGGACCCTCATTGACGGTGGGGTAGGGCTCAACGTCCTGTCCGTCGAGACGTTCAACAATCTCCAAGTGCCATATGATCAGCTTCAACCAACCAAGCCCTTCTCAGGAGTCACTGATGGTTCCACTGTACCGATAGGGCAGGTCCGCCTCCCTGTCACTTTTGGACAGTGCAACAACTACCGCACCGAGCTCATTGACTTTGACGTCGCCCACATTCGCCTGCCATACAATGCAATCCTCGGGTATCCAGCCCTGGCTAAGTTCATGGTAGTAACTCACCACGGCTACAACGTCCTCAAGATGCCAGGAATTGGCGGGGTCGTCACGGTCCCCTGCGAGGAGAAGGACGCGGTGTGCTCCCTCGAGCGCGCCTTCCAAGCCGCGTCAATCGAGGACCCAGACAGCAAGAATGGAAACCTTCCTGGAGCAGCTCCCAAGAAGAAGAAGACATCACCTGGCTCAGGGCCTCAGGAGGCAGGCACCTCCGGAGGCGTCACATCCGGACATGCGCCCATCCAAGGGGCGCCACCCACCATCGCATAGGAAGGCGCGCCCAGCGCCCTCCTCGGGTAAGGCTCGGGGGCTCTCTCCTGGGGAGCCACTGACTTTGCCAAGGTCACGAGGGAGGCGCTTGGGCACCACTTGGAGGCGTGCTTCACGGCACGTTTTCCGCAGGAAGGCGTGAGGCAAGGAGGGCCCAACCCTCAGGAGTTCGTCACCAAGGTCGCTCAGGAGTTGCAGGAATCGAGAGTCATGTGCGGCAACCGCCGCCTGCCCAGCGTAGCTCCCCATCCAGGCGAGGATGGCGGGCTGCGCGTCTGCATCGACTACCCAGGGCTCAATCGAGTCGCGTCTCGGGAGTGCTTCTGGCCCTCGCACGTGGGGCATTGCGCGGGTCCACCGCACAACTACGTCTGCATGCCCTTCGGCCTACCGAACGCGGCTGCAGCCCACCAGCACCTGATGAGAAGCATTCTGGAAGCTCAGGTGGCCAAGCATCGCGCGCTCCTGGAGGAAATGGAGATGGACCCCGCCGAGTCGCCCGAACCTCCAGAGCCTCCCGAGGCTCGGAGCCCCGAGGGCTCGTGAGGATTGGCTTCTTCACCATGCATCGTCAGCTGCTCCGACACTCGCTCTGCAATAGTATCAGGTGACTTATTTCGAGTTTCGTTTCAGCTGGGCGCGCCCTCAGGGCTGCATCATTCCCAGGTCGCGTGGGCCTGTTCCTGCGGCATGTATCCATTTTTCTTTTGTCTTCAGCTTACCTTGTTGGGGGCGCCCCTCGGGCTGCATCATCCCCAAGTCGTCTGGGCCTGACCCAGTGGCGTTCGCCTTTCTCTGCATCTATCTAAGTGATTTGTTTCTTCAAGCTTAACTTGCTTATGATTATCATCCGCTGCCTACCGTGGGCCTCTCTTATCTCATGCAAAGCGCTTGCACGTTAAAAGGGGAGCGCCTGAGCATCGCGACTTAGGAGCTCTTATTGGCTCTCCAGCCCTCACCCCCTGGCCTTGACCCACGGCATCGCAACCTATCATACCAGCGGCGGCTGAGCTCGCTCGAGGGGCAGGACCTGAGGACTGCTACGTCTTGAGCTTGCATTGGTTTTCCTCGAAGAGGAGAGGGTGATGCGGCAATAGTAGCGCAAGTATTTCCCTCGGTTTTTGAGAACCAAGGTATCAATCCAGTAGGAGGCTCCTCAAAAGTCCCACGCATCTACACAAACAAACTGAGAACTCGCAACCAACGCAATAAAAGGGGTTGTCAATCCCTTCACGGCCACTTGCGAAAGTGAGATCTAATAAAGATAGCAAGATAAGATAAATATATTTTTGGTATTTTATAATATAGATGCAAAAAGTAAAGATGCAAATAAAAGTAGATTGAAAGCAAATATGATAAGAGATAGACCCGGGGGCCATAGGTTTCACTAGTGGCTTCTCTCAAGATAGCATAAGTATTACGGTGGGTGAACAAATTACTGTCGAGCAATTGATAGAAAAGCGCATAGTTATGAGATTATCTATGCATGATCATGTATATAGGCATCACGTCCATAACAAGTAGACCGACTCCTGCCTGCATCTACTCCACACATCGACCGACTCCTGCCTGCATCTAGAGTATTAAGTTCATAAGAACAGAGTAACGCATTAAGCAAGATGACATGATGTAGAGGGATAAACTCAAGCAATATGATATAAACCCCATCTTGTTATCCTCGATGGCAACAATACAATACGTGCCTTGCAACCCTTTCTGTCACTGGGTAAGGACACCGCAAGATTGAACCCAAAGCTAAGCACTTCTCCCATGGCAAGAAAGATCAATCTAGTAGGCCAAACCAAACTGATAATTCGAAGAGACTTGCAAAGATAACTCAATCATACATAAAAGAATTCAGAGAAGATTCAAATATTATTCATAGATAAACTTGATCACAAACCCACAATTCATCGGATCTCGACAAACACACCACAAAAAGAGTTTACATCGAATAGATCTCCACAAGAGAGGGGGAGAACATTGTATTGAGATCCAAAAAGAGAGAAGAAGCCATCTAGCTAATAACTATGGACCGGTAGGTCTGTGGTAAACTACTCACAACTCATCGGAGGGGCAAGGATGTTGATGTAGAAGCCCTCCATGGTCGATTCCCCCTCCAACAGAGTGCCGACGAAGGCTCCAAGATGAGATCTCGCGGATACAGAAGGTTATGGTGGTGGAAATTGTGTTTCGTCTCGCCCCTGGATGTTTTCGGGGTACGTAGGTATATATATGAGGAAGAAGTACATCGGTGGCCGCCCGAGGGGCCCATGAGACAGGGGGCGCGCCCTATAGGGGGTGCGCCCTCCTATCTTGTGGGAGCCTCGGCTGCTTCTTGACTTGCACTCCAAGTCCTCTGGATCACGTTTGTTCCAAAAATCACGCTCCCGAAGGTTTCATTCCGTTTGGACTCCGTTTGATATTCCTTTTCTTTGAAATAGTGAAATAGGCAAAAAAACAGCAATATGGGCTGGCCTTCGGTTAATAGGTTAGTCCCAAAAATGATATAAATGTGTAAAATAAAGCACATAAACAACCAAAAGGGGTAATATAATAGCATGGAACAATCAAAAATTATAGATATGTTGGAGACGTATCAAGGACGTAGAGCATTTGCATTTTAACCACCTTGCAGGAACGTACCAACGACAAAGGCCCAGAGCGAGGCGCAACCCGCCTCGAGGTAGGGCCCCGTGAGTCCTGCTCATAGCCCTATCGTGTTGGCCACATGTTAGGGCGGGGCTGTACATGCCCCGGGGGCTCCTCCCGGAGGGGCGCCCCCCCCCCCTCCCACGTGCAAGTGGAAGCACCATGCTCCGTGCTGGATGACGACACTGTCGAGGAGCGGCTATGCCCGTACGCATACGGAAGCACTATGCTCCGCGCTGGTGATAAACAATTGAAGGCAGCCCGCGGCTGTATCAACTTCAGGGAGCCCAGAGCTCAATGTCTGGCCTCGTCGCAAAGCCTCCCCTCGGGAGTGCCACGCGAGGGGGCTGGGCATGGGAGCTGCGCCTGGGCCACGCCCGTGCACACGCCACCCAGCCAGGTCCCTCGGACCTGGGCGTCGCACGCCCCTCCCCGAGCGGAGCCAAGGTATGAAGACCCGTTTGCACGTCAAGGGGGACTCCTGAGCATCGCGACTCAGGAGCCTAACTGGTCATGTAGCCCCTCACTCCTTAGTTCCGAAAGGCTAACGGCGGTTGAGGTATGCGGGGGGCCGGGCCTTGCCGACATAGAACGACAAATCCTCTCCTCCACCCACTCCCTATTTGCTATTTGCGCGTCAAGGGGGACTCCTGAGCATCGTGACTCAGGGGCCTAACTTGTCACGTAGCCCCTCACTCCTTGGTCCCATCCTGGTGATCTGGTCGGGGCTAACGGCGGCTGAGGTATGCAAGGGGCCGGGCCCTGCCGATGTAGAACATAAGCAAATAGGAAAGAAATTGCAAAATCTAGCAAATCTAGAAGCAAATATTACAGACCATAGATTGTTCTCACAATACCAAACACAAATTTAAACGCCTCCACGAGGCATGGTGCATGTTGCAGGAATAAAAGCAGGGAAAAGGCCGCGAGAAGATCACCCCTGGGCCGCGCCACCGCTCATGGTGGAGTCGCGCTTGTCAGCCCCACCCCCTGGAGCTGCGGAACCGGCAGTGCCTCGCTTGGGCGCGGTGTTGAAGGCGTGGAACTTCGACAGCAAGGCCTCCACTCGACCCTTGACTGCTTCGGCAGCAGCGGCAGAGCACATGGCGTCCACAGGCTCCAGCAGGTCATCAAGGTTGGCATTGGGGCTGCGGAGGTAGACGTGGCTGAGGATCCGCGTCAGCGCTACAGAGGAAAGGACGCGGGCCTCGACTTCAGCCATGGGGCCAATGCCGATCACGACTTCTTCAAGCGCCTCGACAAGGAAGGGAACCAGCTTAGCGGGGCCTTCCTTGGCTCCGGCCAGCGGTTTCTCCAGACCCCTGTCATATGGCGTTTTCAGCGCTATGCGGGCCCTCTCCTCATAGCGTGCGAAGGCCGCGCGGTCCTCAGCCAGGACCTTCGCCTCAGCATCCAGCTCGACCCTCTCTGCCTTCAGCTCCTGCTCTAGCGTCTTCAGCCAGTCGCGGTCGGCTGAGAGTTCGGCGTCATGCTCCTTGACAACAGCCTCCCGAGCCTTCATCTCCTCCTCCTTCACCTGGCGGTCATGAACCTCCTTGGCGAGCTCATCATGCAGCCCTTCCAGCTCACCCTCCAGCGTCTCGCAGCGGCCCTTGACAGTTGAAGCATCCTTCAGCACCGCGTCGCGAGCGGCCATGGCCTGGGAGGTGGCTTGCTTCCCCTCTTCAGAAGCCGTCACAGCCTGGCTCAGTGCTGCCCGGATGGAGGCGTCAGAGCGAACCCAGCTGGAGACCAACTCCAGGCGCCCGGCCACCAGGCGGGGGTCCGCGCTCCGGAGATCCTCCCGCAGCCGACTCAGCTCGTCGGCGACACGGTCCAAGGCGACGGAAGAGCAGAGGAGACGGGAGCCGGCGGAGTAGGAGGAGAAGACGGCAGCGTGATCACGGCCTGGGAGGCAGAAACCTCCCGAGCCCTGGCGACTTCGGCGACAACATCAAGCACGGGCACCTCCAGAGTCAGCGGGGCCATGGGGGCCGACTCCTCGCCGGAGCGCCCCTGCTGGCCTCGCGAGGATGATTGGGCATGGGAAGTTTGGGCCCCGTCGCCTCCTTTCCCCGCGAATGAAGACGCGGCCACGACCGACGAGCCCGTACCAGGCGGGGTCGCCGTGCCACCGTTCAGCCTCTTCGCTGCAGGAAGCAGTCTACCCAATGGAAGATGTCATGCCTCGACAGCGAAAAGACAGGAGCAAGGCAAAGTTCGAGTACTTACTGGTTGACTGTCGTGGGATCCCACGGACTCTGGCCAAGCTTGAAGCCCGAAAGCCTCTTGTGGGGCTCAACCTCAGGAGGCCCTGCCGCAAAGGAGCACCCGAAGGGCTGGAGTTGGCTTCGGCTGACGCGGGGGCCGGGGAAGACCCTCGGGAGATCAGCCTGGACCTGTCCTTCCTCGGGACCAGGGGTGCGTCCTCCTCTCCTCGCCTGGCGCCGACCTCGTCATCGTCAGGCATGGAGTGAAGGGTGCTGGACCTGCGCCAGGGGGAAGTCTCCCCCGTCCCCTCGAAGGTCGCCTCTGAGTCACGCTCCTCGTCCTCGTCATCATCTCCCTCCTCTTCTCCACTGGATTCGCCACAGGACAGGTTCACCGTCACCGTCGCCGCCTGGCCCTCAGGATCCTCCGCTGGCACCAAACCGACCCCGTCGAAGGTGGGCATGGCGTCCACCACCAGCTTCCAGTCATCACGAAGGAACAAAGGGACCGGAGCATCCACCGGGCCAGCCACTTCCTCACCAACCAAGAAGCGGAGGGCCGCAGAAAGATCCTCGTCGTTTAGGGAGTCCAAGCTCAGGCGGAGGATGACGTCCGCATCCGCGAGCCTCCACATCGGGCGCGAGTGTGCCTGAAGAGGGGCCACCTGGTGCGACAAGAACTCCCTCAGGAGCGAAGCCCCGGTCATCTTTGCCGCCCTCAGGCTGCCTGGCCTCAGGTCGGCATTCATCTTCTTCAGCACCAGCTTCGCCCGCCGATCATCAAGCTTCGCGCGGGACCACACCTCAACAGCCTCAGGCTGCTTTGTGGGAAGCTCTAGCAAGGGGTTGTGGCACCCGGCGTCCACCATGATCCACTTGCTCCGGAAGCCATCGGCCCTCTTCCCGGCCTTCGAGATAGTGTTGGACTTGGAGTATGCGACAAAGCTCGCACACGCCAAGATATTTCTGCCAGAGACCCGGAGGGAGAAGAAGTGGTGCAGTAAGGCCACAGAGGGCACCACCCCAACATGCGCCTCATAGTAGTAGGCGAAGATCGACAGGAGAAGGATGGAGTTGGGATGGATGTGTAGAGCATGCAACTGATACTGGCAAAGGACGACAAGGAAGAACTCGGAGAAAGGAGGGACCAGACCAGCGATGACGGCGCCCATGAAGAAGGGGTAGAAGGTGCTCCCCTTGTCTTCCAGCCGGGCAGAGCCAAGCCGGAGCGCAGTCTCCCCTGTCTCGTTGATCTGCGACGCCACCATCTGGCGTGTGAGGGCGAGATTCTTCTCCGTCATGTTGGGAGAGACCAGGGCCGGCGAGTACCAGGCCAATGCAGCCCCAGCCGGAGTCTTGCGGGGAGCCATTGTTCTCCGAAGGGAAAAGAATGCGGCAAATCTGGAGATTTTGGAGGCAGGAGGGCGAAGAGCAAGAAAGGGGATCTGGAGCAAGGAGGACGAGAGTAATGAGGTAAGGCTAACCCAGAGCCAGCCTTTTGTCAGTCGAGAAGTTGCCGAGGCAGCGTGGGGAAGCGGAGACTCCCACGTCCAATCAACCGCCACGCGGCGCCCAAGGCCGCAGGCTGATGGGGCCCGTGGCGCTCCGCACTTGCCCCTTCGCTTCTCCACTAAGCCAAGTCCGAGCGCACCTTGGGCCCGGGGGCTACTACCGGTGTTCTGGGAACGGGGGTCCCCAGACTTGCCTGCCTGCGGCGTGGCTCGAGCGGTGGGGCCCAGTACGGCCCATCTTCATCAGCACAAGACTCGAGACCCTCGCGAGGGGCCAAGCCTAGTGGGGCGGACGACACAAGACTTCCTCAGGAACGGCCTCGCCAGGAAGGCTCACAAGGAGGCGGAGAGATCAAGGCAGGGTACCTCGCGAGGTGCTCGTGACGCAAGCCATGACGATCGAGACCAGGCGGGCGCTGGCCCCAGTGCAGTGTCCTTGTTTCCTCTTTAGTGCAAAGGGGGCAAGCTCAGGCGTGGAGTACCGAGGCATGAGGCAAAGGTTGCCATTTCGGTGCAACGAGACCAAGACCAGCAGAGTGGCAAGATGGAGGTCACCATGGAGCCCAGGACGGCGTCATCGCCAGTGCCTTTGGCAGCCGAAGACCAACTTTAGTCAGGATAACTTGTACTAGATGTTCCCCTTTGAAATGGCCATTGTTGGCACCCTTCCCGCTCAATATTTGGGAAGAGGCCCAGGGCCTCTATATATAGGGATAGCCACCACAAAGTAGAGGCATCTGATCAAGGGCTCATTAGACCAAGAGGCGATCGAACTCACCCAAGCAGTTCATCGCACCAGCTCAAGAACACCTCTCGCGAGGCTGTTCTTCCCTTGTACTATTCATCATCAGCCCCTGAGGCAATCCACCACACCACACACTGGAGTATGGTATTACACCATAACGATGGACCGAACCAGTATAAATCTTGTGTCCCTCGTGCCGTTCATCGTTCTAGCTTAGATTCTCATGAGGCGATCGGACGTGAATCGGTAGGGGGAAGATCTTCATGCGCACCCCATAGTTCGAACCTTAAGGGTCTGCTGGAACCCAACATCCGACAATAGCCACCTGCAGATTAGGACACAAAGGAACAAGAAGACGGGTTTCTCGCATAAAACTAACTTCTGTTGCATCCATGTCCCAAAACCAAGCAAGAACGCTGGATTATACCTCCTCCATCTCATGATGGAGTCCAGAAGGGATCATCAAAAGCTTCGCATGACAAGCAAAAATGATGATCATATCCGCAAGTGGATAGAATCTCATGGAGAAGTGGATTATAAACTTAGAGATGACTTCTTTCGCATCCAGAGGGACATTGCGACGATCATCATGAAAGAAGTCGTCGAAGAGAAGGGGATGTTCCACCATGGCCCTATATCGCGAGCTGATGTCCGAACCTGCATAGGCATGCAATGTCAGGACCTCATGCCGCTCAAGAAGCTAGGCTGCATCCTCGATGATATGGAAGGATGGAACTTCTAGTGATTTACGGCGCCGATGATGATGATATGTGTCGGTTGAACTTGTATAGTTTCTATAGCGATGAAACTTTGTGATGTCCACGGTCCCTACCGAACTTGCGTAATGCTACTTTGTTAGTTTGGGTACGATAACCTGCATACCTCTAGTTAATTAGTTTGTGTACGATGAAACTGCGTTGATTATTTGTATGTTTACTATATGTTGCCTCTAGGTTCTAACCCTTTCTTTTTTGTGTTGCTCAAGTATATTTTGTTGCATATGATTGTACATTCTCTTGATGAACATGCATCTCTAACAGGTACCTAGATTCTTGATGGCGAAGAAGCAGTGCTATGTCATGTACAAAGGGAAGGTTCCGAGAGTGTATGACGAGTGGCCTGAGTGTCAGGCGCAAGTGGAGGGGGTCTCGGGCGCCAGCCATAAAGGCTTCAAAAATAGACAAGAAGCAGAAGCTAGTTACTTGAGGCTCACGCTAGCGCGAGAGAGGACTCATAACCGCTGCCTCATGTACTGCATAGTTCCGCTCTCACTCATAGTGATAGATCTTCTCATGTATATAATTGTTTAGATGGATGACGATGTAGTTGCAAGTATTTGAGACTTGTAACGCTATTTTCGAGATGATGACGAGAGACCACTTTGTGTTGGATGATGATGAGATGATTTGATGAGACTATTTGTATGTATATGCTATGATTACATTTGTATGTGTATGATATGCTAAACATTATTGTATAAAGCATGTTCAAATACAAAACAAATATGCAGAAAAAAACAGAAACTAATAAAACTAGGAGTAGCGAGGGAATAAAGTTAGCAGCAGCATGCTCTTACCAGTAGCGCGACTTAATTAAAAGTGTTGCAGCTATTAGCAGTAGCGCATTGCTCCAAAGCTCGCTGCTGCTACCCATGTATAGCAGTAGCGTGGGCTAGCCCATGCTACTAGTACATGTTAGATATAGCATCGCATCAGTAGCATGGGTACCTGCGCTACTGATACACCAAATACCCACGCTACTGCTAGGCTTATCCCTAGTAGTGTCAACGGATGCCTCGGCCAATCTTTCTGGCACCATCGTGATCTCCGGCAGGGCGACCCCCTTTCGTTGCTCCTCTTCATCCTCGCCATTGACCCGCTCCACCATTTGCTGCGCCCGGCCACTCATCATGGAGTTCTTGCCCCTCTGCCGGGCGAACATGCATGTCAACCTATACACCGATGATGCGGCGATCTTCGCCAACCCCATGAAAGAGAAAGTCAACGCGCTTCTCAACTTTCTCTTCCATTTCAGGGCTGCAATAGCTTTGTGTCTGAACCAGAGTAAATCTATAGTGGCTCCCATCTGCTGCAATCCGATGATTTTGCCGGAAGTGCTACACGGCTTCGACGACAACACTGTAGCTTTCCCAATCACATACCTGGGGCTACCAATTTCCCCTCTCAAGCTGCGGATAGTCCACCTCCAATTCATCCTAGATCAAATACGTGCTCGCTTGGAGGGTTGGAAGGGCAAGCTAATGAACTTGGCAGGCTGGAGGGTGCTCGTCAGAAGTGTGCTATCGACCCTACTAACGTCTGCAATGACAGCTCTAAAATTCCCAAATAAGATACTGAAAGAGATGGACAAGGCGCCAAAGCGTTTTCGTTGGTGTCAGGAGGAGGAGGTCGTGGGAGGAAAATGCAAAGTGGCCTGGAACATAGTGTGATCGCCGATCAAGCAGGGGGGTCTCAGCATCCTGAATATGTCAAAATTCAGCAGAGCACTGAGGATGAGGTGGCTATGGTTGGAATGGCAGCTTCCATGACTGCCATGGGTAGGTTTGGATATCCCATGCAATGACCGAGGCTGGGAGGCTTTTGCTGAGGCCACTGCCATCTCCATCAGGGATGACAGAACAGCGAGCTTCTGGAAGAGCCGATGGATTGGAACTGAGTTGCTTCAGCGAAGTTTCCCGGTAATCTTCATGCACTCAAGAAGGAAGAATGGAACGGTCACTAATGCCTTGAGTAATGATAGGTGGCTGACTGACCTGCAGCATAGCAGCACTCTCGCAATCGCTGCCGGCGCCCTCAGGCTTTGGAGGCTCGTGCACGACACGCTGCTCAACCCAGACGAGCATGACAAGATTCGCTAGCTCGGAGAGAAGGAGGGGGTGTACACTACGAGTTCTGCATACAAGATGCAGTTTCAGGCCTCGGAAATAACTTGCCTCAGATCCTGCATTTAGAAGCCATGGGCGCCCACAAAGCTCAAGATGTTCTTTTGGTTGTTGCATCTAGACAGGCTATGGTGCAATGACCGGCTGCTGCGTAGGGGCTGGTCAAATGGCTATTTATGCGCGCTTTGAGGAACCTGGAGTGCTCGGTGCACTTAATCTAGAGCTGCCCTTTCTCTTCTCAAGTATGGCGAGAGGTGGCTTCCTGGGTGGGATGCTCGTCTGTCAACGCATGGGAGCGCTCCCGTTTGGTCACCATGACATCAATCTGCCAGGCGATCATTAGGAAAACTGCAAAGGAGAACCAGCGGGGCATCAAGACCTTGATCATACTGGTTGTCTGGGAGCTCTGGAAGGAGAGGAACACTGTTGTTTTCAGATACAAAACGCCTGATCAGCCAGCGGTGGTCAGTGCCATCCGAGCCACCTTCGAGATATGGAGGCTGGCGGGAGCAAAGGATATAGCGCCCCTGTTCGAGGAATGAACTACGAGCTAACGGAGAGGTTTATTTTGATGTTTTTCATCATGTCCACATGATGTTTCCATCGCCCACCGATCACTTGATCAAACTTTGTACCACTCCCTTATGCTAAATCTATAAAGCTAGTATAAAGCTGGATCTTTAAAAAACAAAATGTTAGGAACCAACTTGCATCCTCCGGCATCTTGGTGATCCTTGGGGCAGCCTGGTGAGATGAGTACCGCATTGGTGATGGAGGGCTCATGTGTCAAATCAGGGGATGGTGCACCAGTGTGGTAGAGTAGTGGGGGTTGTTGGGCGATGCGGCCAAGGCTGCGTTACCGGAGAGAAAAGAGGTGGTCCGGGGAAAGTGAACTGGGGTGGAGCTAACCAGTGAGATGATTGAAGCAGTGTGGGGAGAGAGGAACAATGGCGGCACGATGGATTTGGATGCCGAGCTGAAGGTGGGTTGGAAAGAGATGATTTGAGAGAGGATCCTAGCCGAGAAATCATGGGAGGTAGGTACGGAATTATGGGATGTTACGTGGGATTTGGGTGCTTGGTCATGGCCGTGGGATGGAACTAGAATCAACGGTTGTCGATCGGTTTGACGATTAGCTTCTACCAGACGTATGATGGGAAGTGTTTCCCAATAGGTAACGCCTCAAGGGCTAAAGTTCATAACTCGTGAAGAGATAAGGCTCCATGGCCTTTTCATGTGCAGCTATGAATTCCCACTGGGTAAGTTTTCTACCATAGGCTCGCCGGCTAGAGGTGTCGCTGCTTCCGTCGCGGGCGGGACGCTGCTATGGGCGCACCATCGTCTCCACTGTGGGGAGCCACGCCGGAGGGCGTCTCTGTCGCGCCATCGTCCAGCAGTAGGATGCCGCCACCTGCGCACCTAGGCGACCATGCCTCCGCGAGAAGCCCGACCGGGGGTCACGGCCATAGGCAGCACCGTCCTGGGAGGAGCAGCATCAAGGCCGCGCCGGTGGCCTATAGTCACGGTGTGCACCTCCGTCTCGCGCCGAAGCCAAACGCCATGGCTGCACCCTCGGTGCCGGCTCTGTTGACGGCTGGGCACCGCTGCCACGACCTCCAGCTAGAGCCTCCACGCGATGTAGATAACCGAGAAGGTGCTGATGTTCTTCTGGTTGTTGCTTGTGAAGGAAATATCCCCTAGAGGCAAAAATAAAGTTGTTACTTTATATTTACTTATATCATGATAAATATTTATTATTCATGCTAGAATTGTATTAACCGAAAACTTGATACATGTGTGGATACATAGACAAAACACTGTGTCCCTAGTAAGCCTCTACTAAACTAGCTCATTAATCAAAGATGGTTAAGTTTCCTACCAATAGACATGTGTTGTCATTTGATAAATGGGATAACATCATTAGGAGAATGATGTGGTGGACAAGACCCATCCATTAGCTTAGCATATTGATCATTCAGTTTTATTGCTATTGCTTTCTTCATGTCATATACGTATTCCTTTGACTATGAGATTATGCAACTCCCAAATACCAGAGGAATACCTTGTGCGCTATCAAATGTCACAATGTAACTAGGTGATTATAAAGATACTCTACAGGTATCTCCGAAGGTGTTTGTTGGGTTGGCATAGATCGAGATTAGGATTTGTCACTCAGAGTATCGGAGAGGTATCTCTGGGCCCTCTTGGTAATACACATCATAAGAAGCCTTGCAAGCAAAGTGACTAATGAGTTAGTTGTAGGATGATGTATTACAGAACGAGTAAAGAAACTTGCTGGTAACGAGATTGAACTAGGTATGAAGATACCGACGATCAAATCTCGGGGAAGTAACATACCGATGAAAAAGAGAATAACGTATGTTGTCATTACGGTTCGACCAATTAAGATCTTCGTAGAATATGTAGGAACCAATATGAGAATCCAGGTTCCGCTCTTGTTTATTGACCAGAGAGGTGTCTCGGTCATGTTTACATAGTTCTCGAATCCGTAGGGTCCTCACGCTTCACATTCGATGACGATTTAGTATTATATGAGTTATGTGATTTGGTAATCGAATGTTGTTTGGAGTCCCGGATGAGATCACGAACATGACGAGGAGTCTTGAAATGGTTGAGAGGTAAAGATTGATATATAGGATGATAGTATTCGGACACCGGAAGTGTTCCGGATCATATCGGGTATTTATCGGAGTACCAGGGGGGTTACCGGAACCCCCGGGGGAAAGATATGGGCCATAGGAGGGGAGCACCAGCCCACAAGGGGTGGCACCCCCCTGCAATGAAGGAGGCCGAATAGGAAAGGGAAAGAGGGGTTTGCCCCCCCCCCCCTTCCTTCTCTCCCTCCCCTTCCCTTTCCCCCCCTCCGGAAATAAGGAAGGGGCGAGGCTGCATTAGGATAGGCTCCCAAGTAGGATCCTACTGGGGGCGCCCCAAGGTTGCTCCCTCCCCCTCCCACCTATATATACGTGGGGAGGGGGCGCCTAGAACACATACCAACAATTGTTAGCCGTGTGTGGCGCCCCCCTCCACAGTTTACGCCTCCGGTCATATCCTTCGTAGTGCTTAGGCGAAGCCCTGCGCAGATCACTTCACCATCACCGCCACCATGCTGTTGTGCTGACGGAACTCATCTTCCTCGACACCTTTGCTGCATCAAGAGGATGAGGGATGTCATCGAGCTGAATGTGTTCAGAACTCAGAGGTGCGTACGTTCGTTGCTTGATTGGTCGGATCTAGAAGAAGTTCATCTACATCAACAACGTTGTTAAACGCTTCCGATTTTGGCCTACGAGGGTACGTAGACACACTCTCCCCCTCTCGTTTCTATGCATCTCCTAGATATATCTTGCGTGAGCATAGGAATTTTTTTATAATTGCATGCTATGTTCCCCAACAATGGCATCCGAGCAAGGTCTATGGGTAGATGATATGCATGAGTAGAACCCAAAGAGTTGTGGGCGGTGATCGTCATGCTGCTTTCCACCAACGTCTTATTTTGATTCGGTGGTATTGTTGGATGAAGCATCCCGGACCAACCTTACATGACCACATTCATGAGACCGGTTCCACCGACAGACATGCAACTAGTTTTGCATAAAGGTGGCTAGCGGGTGTCTGTTTCTCCAACTTTAGTTGAATCAAATTTGACTGCAGTCGGTCCTTGTTGAAGGTTAAAACAGCAAACTTGATAAATCACCGTTATGGTTTTGATGCATAGGTAAGAACGGTTCTTGCTAGAAGCCCGTAGCAGCCACGTAAAACTTGCAACAACAAAGTAGAGGACGTCTAACTTGTTTTTCCAGACCATGTTGTGATGTGATATGGTCAAGACATGATGTGATATACGTTACTGTATGAGATGATCATGTTTTGTAAAAGTTACTGGCAACCGGCAGGAGCCTTATGGTTGGCTCTTTATTGTATGAAATGCAAATGCCATGTTATTGCTTTACATTACCACTATGCGTTAGCGATAGTTGTAGAAGCAATAGTTGGCGAGACGACCATGATGCTACGATGGAGATCATGACGATGCTTTGGAGATGGAGATCAAAAGCACAAGATGATGATGGCCATATCATGTCACATATTTTGATTGCATGTGATGTTTATCTTTTATGCATCTTATTTTCCTTAGTATGACAGTAGCATTATAACATGATCCCTTACCAAAATTTCAAGGTATAAGTGTTCTCCCCGAGTATGCATTGTTGCGACAGTTCATCATGTTGAGACACCACGTGATGATCGGGTGTGATAGACTCTACGTTCACATACAACAGGTGCAAGAAAGTTTTGCACATGCAGAATACTCGGGTTAAACTTGACAAGCCTGGCATGTACAGACATGGCCTCGGAACACTGGAGATCGAAAGGTCGAATGTGAATCATATAGTAGATATGATCAACATAGAGATGTTCACCATTGATGATTACTCCATCTCACGTGATGATCGGACATGGTTTAGTTGATTTCTATCACGTATCATTTAGATGACTTGAGGGATGTCTATCTAAGTGGGATTTCTTAAGCAATATGATTAATTGAACTTAATTTATCATGAACTTAGTCCTGATAGTTTTCGCATATCTATGTTGTAGATCAATGGCCCGTGCTACCGTTCCCTTGAATTTTAATGCGTTCCTAGAGAAAGCTAAGTTGAAAGATGATGGTGGCAACTACATGGACTGGGTCAATAACTTGAGGATTATCCTCATTGCTGCACAGAAGAATTATGTCCTTGATGCACTGCTAGGTGAAAGGCCTGCTGCAGGAGCAGATGCCGATGTTATGAACGTCTGGCAAGCTCGATCTGATGAATACCCAATAGTTCAGTGTGCCATGATTTACGGCTTAGAATCGAGACTTCAAAGACATTTTGAATGTCATGGACCATATGAGATGTTCCAAGAATTGAAGTTAATATTTCAAGCAAATGCCCGAGTTGAGAGATATGAAGTCTCCAACAAGTTCTATAGCTGCAAGATGAAGGAGAATAGTTCTGTCAGTGAACACATACTCAAAATGTCTGGGTATCATAATCACTTGAGTCAGCTGGGAGTTAATCTTCTAGATGATATTGTTATTGACAGAGTTCTCCAATCACTGCCACCAAGCTACAAAGGCTTCGTGATGAACTATAATATGCAAGGGATGGAGAAGACAATTCCCGAGCTCTTTGCAATGCTCAAAGCTGCGAAGGTAGAAATCAAGAAGGAGCATCGAGTGTTGATGGTTAACAAACCACTAGTTTCAAGAAAAAGGGCATGGGAAAGAAGGGGAACTTCAAGAAGAATGGCAAGCAAGTTGCCACTCCCAGGAAGAAGCCCAAAGCTGGACATAAGCCTGAAACTGAGTGCTTCTACTGCAAATGGACTGGTCACTGGAAGCGGAACTGCCCCAAGTATATGGCAGATAAGAAGGATGGCAAAGTGAACAAAGGTATATTTGATATACATGTTATTGATGTATACCTTACTAATGCTCGTAGTAGCGCCTCGGTATTTGATACTGGTTCGGTTGCTCATATTTGTAACTCGAAATAGGGGCTACCGATTAAATGAAGATTGGCTAAGGATGAGGTGACGATGTGCGTCAGGAATGGTTCCAAAGTTGATGTGATAGCCGTCGGCACGCTACCTCTACATCTACCTTCGGGGTTAGTTGTAGACCTAAATAATTGTTATTTGGTGCCAGCGTTGAGCATGACCATTATATCTGGATCTTGTTTAGTGCAAGATAGTTATTCATTTAAATCAGAGAATAATGGTTGTTTTATTTATATGAGTAATATATTTTATGGTCATGCACCCTTGAAGAGTGGTCTATTTTTGTTGAATATCGATTGTGGTCATACACATATTCATAATATTGATGCCAAAAGATGCAAAGTTGATAATGATAGTGCAACATATTTGTGGCACTGCCGTTTAGGTCATATTGGTGTAAAGCGCATGAAGAAACTCCATACAGATGGGCTTTTGGAATCACTTGATTATGAATCATTTGATACTTGTGAACCATGCCTCATGGGCGAAGATGACTAAAACTCCATTCTCCGAAACAATGGAGCGAGCTAATGACTTATTGGAAATAATACATACTGATGTATACGGTCCAATGAGTGTTGAAGCTCGCGGCGGGTATCGTTATTTTCTAACCTTCACAGATGATTTGAGCAGATATGGATATATCTACTTAATGAAACACAAGTCTGAAACATTTGGAAAGTTCAAAGAATTTTAGAGTGAAGTGGAGAATCATCTTAACAAGAAAATAAAGTTTCTACAGTCTGATCAAGGGGGCGAATATTTGAGTTACGAGTTTGCCTTCATTTAAAACAATGTGGAATAGTTTCACAAATCACGCCACCCGGAACACCACAGCGTGATGGTGTGTCTGAATGTCTTAACCGTACTTTATTAGATATGGTGCGGTCTATGATGTCTCTTACCGATTTACCACTATCATTTTAGGGTTATGCATTAGAGACAACTGCATTCATGTTAAATAGGGCACCGTCTAAATCCGTTGAGATGACACCATATGAACTGTGGTTTGGCAAGAAACCTAAGCTGTCATTTCTTAAAGTTTGGGGTTGCGATGCTTATGTGAAAAAGCTTTAGCCTGATAAGCTCGAACCCAAATCGGAGAAGTGCGTCTTCATAGGATACCCAAAAGAAACTGTTGGGTACACCTTCTACCACATATCTGAAGGCAAGATCTTTGTTGCTAAGAATGGAACCTTTCTAGAGAAGGAGTTTCTCTCGAAAGAAGTGAATGGGAGGAAAGTAGAACTTGATGAGGCAACTGTACCTTCTCTCGAATTGGAAAGTACCTCATCAAAGAAAACCATTCCCATGATGCCTACACAAACTAGAGAGGAAGCTAATAATAATGATCATGAAACTTCAGATCAAGTTACTACTGAACCTCGTAGGTCAACCAGAGCACGTTCCGCACCAAAGTGGTACAGTAACCCTATTGTGGAAGTCATGTTACTAGACATGACGAACCTAAGAACTATGAAGAAGCTATGATGAGCCCAGATTCCAATAAATGGCTTGAGGCCATGAAATATAAGATAGGATCCATGTATGAGAATAAAGTGTGGACTTTGGTTTACTTGCCCTATGATCGGCGAGCCATAGAGAATAAATGGATCTTCAAGAAGAAGACTGACGCTGATGGTAATGTTACTGTCTACAAGGCTCGACTTGTCACGAAAGGTTTTCGACAAGTTCAAGGAGTTGACTATGTTGAGACTTTCTCACCCGTAGTGATGCTTAAGTCTGTCCGAATCATGTTAGCAATTGCCGCATTTTATGATTATGAAATCTGGCAAATGTACGTCAAAATTTCATTCCTTAATGGATTTATTAAATAAGAGTTGTATATGATGCAACTAGAAGGTTTTGTCGATCCTAAAGGTGCTAACAAAGTGTGCAAGCTCTAGCGATCCATCTATGGACTGGTGCAAGCATCTCGGAGTTGGAATATACGCTTTGATGAGGTTTTATACAGACTTTCGGAGGAGCATGTATTTACAAGAAAGTGAGTGGGAGCTCTGTAGCATTTCTAATATTATATGTGGATGAAATATTGTTGATTGGAAATGATATAGAATTTCTGGATAGCATAAAAGGACACTTGAATAAGAATTTTTCAATGAAAGACCTCCGTGAAGTTGCTTATATATTGGGCATCAAGATCTATAGAGATAGATCAAGACACTTAGTTTGACTTTCACAAAGCACATACCTTGATAAAGTTTTGAAGAAGTTCAAAATGGAACAGTCAAAGAAAGGGTTCTTGCATGTGTTACAAGGTGTGAAGTTGAGTCGGACTCAATGCCCGACCACTGCAGAAGATAGAGAGAAAATGAAAGTCATTCCCTATGCCTCAGCCATAGGCTCTATCATGTATGTTATGTTGCGTACCAGACCTGATGTGTGCCTTGCTATAAGTTTAGCAGGGAGGTACCAAAGTAATCCAGGAGTGGATCACTGGAAAGCGGTCAAGAACATCCTGAAGTACCCGAAAAGGACTAAGGATATGTTTCTTGTTTATGGAGGTGACTAAGAGCTCGTTGTAAATGGTTATGTCGATCCTAGCTTTTACACTGATCCGGATGACTCTAAGTCACAAACCAGATGCGTATTTATATTGAATGGTGGAGCTGTTAGTTGGTGCAGTTCCAAGCAGAGCGTCATGGCGGGATCTACGTGTGAAGCGGAGTACATAGTTGCTTTGGAAGAAGCAAATGAAGGAGTCTGGATGAAGGAGTTCATATCCGGTCTAGGTGTAATAACTAGTGCATCGGGTCCAACGAAAATCTTTTGTGACAATACTGGAGCAATTGCCTTGGCGAAGGAATCCAAATTTCACAAAAGAACCAAACACATCAACAGACGCTTCAACTCCATCCGTGATCAAGTCAAGGAGGGAGACATAGAGATTTTAAAAATACATACGGATCTGAATGTGGCAGACCCGTGTCGATAACATATACATATACATATTCCTTTGACTATGAGATTATGCAACTCCCGAATACCGGAGGAATACCTTGTGTGCTATCAAACTTCACAATGTAACTAGGTGATTATAAAGAAGCTCTACAGGTATCCTCGAAGGTGTCTGTTGGGTTGGCATAGATCGAGATTAGGATTTGTCACTCCGAGTATCGGAGAGGTATCTCTGGGCCCTCTTGGTAATACACATCATAAGAAGCCTTGCAAGCAAAGTGATTAATGAGTTAGTTGCGGGATGATGTACTATGGAACGAGTAAAGAGACCTGTCGATAACGAGATTGAACTAGGTATGAAGATACCGACGGTCGAATCTCGGGCAAGTAACATACCGATGACAAAGGGAATAACGTATGTTGTCATTACGGTTCGACCGATAAAGATCTTCGTAAAATATGTAGGAACCAATATGAGCATGCAGGTTCCGCTGTTTGTTATTGACCGGAGAGGTGTCTCGGTCATGTCTACATAGTACTCAAACCTGCAGGGTCCGCACGCACTACTAGGGAAAAGCCTATACACAGAATCTTACCAGCAGCGCGCTCCAAAATAACTCGCTGCTGCTAACTAGCAGCAGCGCGGACAGACGAAACCCGCTGCTGAGTCAAATATAGCAGTAGCGCGTCACCCCAAAGACGCGCTGCTGCTATAATTCCTACGAGGCCGCCGCGAGGGTAGTTATAGCAGCAACGCGTTAAGGTGATGCGCGCTACTGCTACATGGCATAGTAGCAGCGCATTTCTCTGATAAGCGCTACTGCTAAGTTTCCTACAAAAATTTAGTCCCACCTCGCTCCGTGAAGAGAGTTTCTACCACCTTAAATATGTTACTTCTCACACTTTGACAAGCACTTGATCTTCATTGAACTCTATGTGTAGAATTTGTGGCTGCAATATGAGTCTTCACCTGTTCCTAAACCGGTGAGGACTCATATTGTCAAATCAGATTGTACACAAAAAGATCGTTGATGATCAATGTGTTTTTGATATGCTGAACAAAGTTTATTTTTACATGCTGACACATAGCAGTAGCGCTTTACTGTGAAAGGCGCTGCTGCTAGGTAGCTTAGTAGTAGCGTCTTTTCCTGAAGAGCGCTAATGCTAAGACATTCATCTCCCTCATCTCCTCCATTTGAATCCACTCACACACACAGCCACTCAATCCTCTCCGATCCGTCTGCGCCGCGCGCCCCCGTCGCCCCTCCTCCGTCTGCGCCGCGCGCCGTCACCTCCTCCTCCTTGCTGGACTCGATACCGGCCTCCTCCTCCGTCCTCCCTTTCCACTCGCCGCTGGCCGGCCCCTCCTCGCTCCGCCTTCCTCCTCCGTCCTCCCTCAACTGGCCGCGCCGGCCGGCCCCTCCTCGCTCCGCCTTCCTCCTCCATCCTAGTAGGCTAGTTGATTTAGTTGACTTAGAACATTTTGATTTAGTTAATTTAGTAGGCTAGTTGATTTAGTTGACTTAGAACATTTTGATTTAGTTGATTTAGTAGGCTAGTTGATTTAGTTGACTTAGAACATTTTGATTTAGTTGATTCAGTAGGCTAGTTGATTTAGTTAACTTAGAACATTTTGATTTAGGTTATTTAGTAGGCTAGTTGATTTAGTTGACTTAGAACATTTTGATTTGGTTGATTTAGTAGGCTAGTTGATTTAGTTGACTTAGAACATTTTGATTTAGTTGATTTAGTACGCTAGTTGATTTAGTTCACTTAGAACATTTTGATTTAGTTGATCGTTAATCCTTTGCTCATATTGCTTTAGGAAGAATGGCGCCACCACCACCACCACTATGTCAACTGTGCAAGTCAAGATGCGCCAGCAGCCTTGCAACTGGCAAGCTGTTCGGCATCTACTTCCAGCCGAGTTTTCGTCATGCGGCGGTAAGAAATTAGATGAAATGTAATAACTATTTTATTTTTAGTGTTGGCATTACTGCATTGTGTCATTTTGCTTAGTTTACACAGATCGTCCCATGCAATGTGAGGTTTAAATTCAACAAGCTGACAGGAGACACTGTGACATTTGAGGCTCCTGGGGGCGTACACTATGGAGGTCGAGAAAGGACGCAATATGTCGCAGATTGGAGGAGATGGATGGGCCCGTTTCTCGCTCGCATGCATCTTACTAGTGGTGAGTTGATCAGCTTCAACTTCCGAGCAGAAAGACCCAAGCTAGCTGTCATTTATCTCAACCTGGTGGAAGATGATGAAGATGACGAAGATGATGAAGATGATGAAGATAATGAGGACCCACTCGATGAAGATGATGAGGACCCACTTCATGAAGCCATCGTAGCTCAAAGAACAAGGCTGAGTGAGGAGGAGGTGTGCAACCTGTGGGACATAATTCCGCCACGTGCTGACTTTGTCGGGGTGCCATTCGTGACCCGCTTGACAAATACCATGGTTGATCGACATGATATGGTATGTTATACTTACAAATGCAAATTAATAGTGTGAATTACTTAGCGTACAGTCCAATGATATGGTATGTTGTGTGGAATCTAGTCGATGATATATATGTTTTAGTGTAGAGTTAGATCACATGCTTATTAATTGATATGTTTTTCTTATTCAGAAATTGGCAAAGAGCATATCTGTGAGTTATGGTATCGAGCCTGATGAAGAAGGCTCAGCTGGACTACGCCTTACTGCAAGGGGCTCCGTCACAACCTGTACTTACCGCGTGGACATGGACGGTCGCACACACTTAAACTCGGTTGGGTGGAAGAAATTCCTCGATGGCAAGAATCTTCGTGTTGGACAGGCCATCCTAATTACTATCAGGAACACCAACCGCCCAGACTTGAGGATGATGATTGTCTTCGATATCATCTAGAATTACATATGTGTGTGTGGCTATATCATCTAGAACTACATATGTGTGTGTGGCTATATCATCTAGAATTACATATGTGTGTGTGGCTATATCATCTAGAACTACATATGATGATCGCTGTCGATATCATCTAGAACTACATATGATGATGGCCGTTGATATGACCTTGTACTGCTTGAGGATGCATGTTGGCTATGCATGAAATTGTTATCTAGTACTCCCTTCGTTCCAAATTACTCGTCGTGGTTTGAACTAAAACCACGATGAGTAATTTGGAACGAAGGGAGTACTACCGTACCTAGTAATGGTTTATGAATTTGATATCTACTAGCAGTACCTAGTATCTAGTATCTGAAAGGAGAACTGAAATGGGAAAATGATGAAAGATATAGGGATGGCGAAATCGCTACAGCTAGTTAATAGTAGCGCGTTCCCAAAAAGCGCTGCTGATATCGTCAACAGTAGTAGCGCGTGTTAGGACCGTGCTACTACTATGAGTTAGCTGTAGCGCCTTATTAGTAGCGCGGCCACCCGCGCTGCTGCTAGCCTAAAAACTCGCGCTGCTGCTAGCCTTTTCCCTAGTAGTGACGCTTAACATTCGATGACGATTTAGTATTATATGAGTTATGTGATTTGGTGAGCCAATGTTGTTTGGAGTCCCGGGTGAGATCACGGACATGACGAGGAATCTCAAAATGGTCGAGAGTTAAATATTTATATATATATATATATATATATATATATATATATATATATATAGGATGATAGTAT
>NC_041391.1:542185524-542242381 GCF_002162155.2 Triticum dicoccoides
CCTTTTCCTTCTCTCCCTTCTCTTCCCTTTCCCCCCCTCCAGAAATAAGGAAGGGGGGAGGCCGAATTGGGATAGGCCCCCAAGTAGGGCTCCTCCTACTTGGGGCACCCCAAGGCTGCTCCCCTCCCCCTCCCACCTATATATACGTGAAGAGGGGGCGCCTAGAACATACACCAACAATTGTTAGCCGTGTGTGTCACTCCCCTCCACAGTTTACGCCTCCGGTCATATCTTTGTAGTGCTTAGGCGAAGCCCTGCACGGATCACTTCACCATCACTGTCACCACTCTTTTGTGCTGACGGAACTCATCTTCCTCGACACCTTTGCTGGATCAAGAGGACAAGGTACATCATCGAGTTGAACGTGTGCAGAAGTCAGAGGTGTCGTACATTCGGTGCTTGATCGGTCGGATCTAGAAGAAGTTCGACTACATCAACTTCGTTGTTAAACGCTTCCACTTTCCATCTATGAGGGTACATATACACACTCTCCCCTCTCGTTGCTATGCATCTCCTACATATATCTTGCATGAGCGTAGGAAATTTTTTGAAAGTGCATGCTACGTTCCCCAACAGCTTGCCTAAAGCCAAATGCCAAAGGTACTAGTTCCTGGCGATAGCTTTTGTGGTTTGCAAAAATTAAATCAGAAAGTAGCACCTTGTTCATGTAGTAATTATATCAAGACTTTGCTTATCTGTGTGGTTGCCTAATCTCCTGTGATTCCAATTTATCTCTTTCTCGAGGCCAATCAATCCAGAGCAAGGATTTTCTAGGAACCCAGAAATGAAGATCGCCATAGATCAGAAACTCCAAAGTTGTTGCCTCTGCTTCCCAACTACGGTGCCAGTCGTCATCTTCTTCTTTGATCTTACCGAACTCAGCGGTTTGAGAAGGTCTCACCAGGCAATCCACCGGGACATGGTGCATCGCACGGCTCCATCAACCAGAGGGAGGAGCGCTGAGCCATTATCGAGATGCGGCTCATTGTGTGGCACTGCCGTTGCTGGGGAGTGCGTCACTGAAAACGCTATGCCGGGAGCATGCTCATAACGTGTTGTAAAGTAGAAACGATAGAAAAGTAATGAACAGTAATTCATCTGGGTGTCGTTTCATTAGATGATCAAGGTATTTATACAGAGGGCAACCAACATGACTATTCACAAGAGGCGCCTGTTCGGGGAAAGAGAAACAGACACGACGGTTGCCTAGAAGGCAACTGCCTGCGGTTAGACAAGGGAAGATTCCCCATAATTAACACATGTTAATTAACTCTTAACAGAAAAAAAGCCTAGGGTTCATACTTTCACTAGTGTAAGTTCTCTCAACAATGATAACATAATTGAATCATATGGAAATCCCTCAACGTGTGACAAAGAGTCACTTCAAAGTTCCTATCGCGTAGAACATAAGATGAAATTGCTTGTAGGGTATGAAACCACCTCAAAGTTATTCTTTCCGATCAATCCATTGAGCTATTCCTATAAGTGTCACAAACAGCCCTAGAGTTCGTAGTAAAATAACACCATATGATACACATCAATCAACCCTTATGTCGCCTAGATACTCCAGTGTCACCACAAGTATCCGTGGGTCGATTATACGATATCCATCAAACAACTTCAGATTCATAATATTCAATCCAACACAAAGAAACTCAAAGAGTGCCCCAAGATTCCTACAGGAGAAACAAGGATGAAAACGTGCATCAACCCCTATGCATAGATTACCCCAATGTCACCTCGGGAATCCACGAGTTGAGTGCCAAAACATACATCAAGTGAATCAATAGAACACCCCATTGTCACCACGGGTATCCCACGCAAGACATACATCAAGTGTTCTCAAATCCATAATAGTATTCAATCCAATAATAGTGAAACCTCAAAGGTAAAAATCAATTCATCACAAGAAGGTAGAGGGGGAGAAACACTATACGATTCAACTGTAGTAACAAAGCTCACGGTACATCAAGATCGTGCCAAATCAAGAACACGAGAGAGAGAGAGAGAGAGAGAGAGAGATCAAACACATAGCTACTAGTACATACCCTCAGCCCCGAGGGTGAACTACTCCCACCTCATCATGGAGAACGTCGGGATGATGAAGATGGCCACTAGTGATGGTTTCCCCCTCCGGCAGGGTGCCGAAACGGGCTCCCGATTGGTTTTTCGTGGCTATAGAGGCTTGTGGCAGCGGAACTCCCGATCTAGGTTTCTTTCTGAAGGTTTCTATATTTATAGGAATTTTTGGCGTCGGAAACAAGTCAGGGGGGTGCCTGAGGAGTCCACAAGCCAGGGGGCGCACCCTGAGGGCTTGTGGGCTCCTCGGGACTCTTCTGGTCCAGCTCCGGTGCTTCGGGGGTCTCTTTCGGTCCATAAATAATCACCGTAAATTTTCAGCCCATTCCGAGAACTTTTATTTCTGCACAAAAAAATGACACCACGGAAGTTCTGCTGAAAACAGCGTCAGTCTAGGTTAGTTCTAATAAAATCATACCAAAACCATATAAAATTGTTGCAAACATGACATGAATAGTTCATAAATTATAGATACGTTGGAGACGTATCAACATCCCCAAGCTTAATTCTTGCTCGTCCTCGAGTAGGTAAATGATAATAGAAAGAATTTATGAAGTGTGAATGCTACCTAGCAAATTTATCAAGGCAATGTTCTTTAATGTGGCATGAATGTTCAGATCGATAAGATTCAAAAAAAAGTTTAATATTGACATAAAAACAATAATACTTCAAGCATACTAATAAAGCAATTATGTCTTCTCAAAATATCATGGCCAAAGAAAGTCATCTGTAAAAAATCGTATAGTCTGGCTATGCTCCATCTTCGTGACACAAAGTATTTCATCATGCACAACCCCGGTGACAAGCCAAGCAATTGTTACATACTTCTAATATTCTCAAGATTTTTCAACTTTCACGCAATACATGAGCGTGAGCCATGGATATAGCACTATAGGTAATATGGTGGTTGTGGAAAATACAAAAAGAAGGAGATAGTCTCACATCAACTAGGTGTATTAACGGGCTATGGAGATGCCCATCAATAGATATCAATGTGAGTGAGTAGGGATTGCCATGCAACGGATGCACTAGATCTATAAGTGTATGAAATCTCAAAAAAAACTAAGTGGGTGTGCATCCAACTTGCTTGCTCATGAAGACCTAGGGCAATTTGAGGAAGCCCATCATTGGAACATACAAGCCAAGTTCTATAATGAAAAATTCCCACTAGTATATGAAAGTGACAACATAGAAGACTCTCTATCATGAAGATCATGGTGCTACTTTGAAGCACAAGTGTGGAAAAGGACAGTAGCATTGTCCCTTCTCTCTTTTTCTCTCTTTTTCTCTCATTTTTTTCTTTTTTTGTTTGGGCTCTTTCGCCTCTTTTTTTATTTTGGGCTCTTTGGCCACTTTTTATTTTTTAAGTCTGAAGTCTCATCCCAACTTGTGAGGGAATCATAGCCTCCAGCATCCTTTCCTCACATGGGACAATGCTCTAATAATGATGATCATCACATTTTTATTTACTTACAACTCAAGAATTGCAACTCGATAATAGAACAAAGATATGACTCTATATGAATGCCTCGACGGTGTACCGGGATGTGCAATGATCAAGAGTGACATGTATAAAAATATGAACAGTGGTCAAGCCACAAATACTATGCCAACTACATGATCTTGCAAAACAATATGACAATGATGGTATGTGTCATAATAAACGGAACGGTGGAAGTTGCATGGCAATATATCTCAGAATGGCTTTGGAGATGCCATAATAGGTAGGTATGGTGGCTGTTTTGAGGAAGGGTAAAAGGTGGGTTTAATGCACCGGCAAAAGTTGCGCTGTACTAGAGAGGCTAGCAATGGTGGAAGGGTGAGAGTGCGTATAATCCATGGTCTCAACATTAGTCATAAAGAACTCACATACTTATTGCAAAAATTTATTAGCTATCAAAACAAAGTGCTGGACGCATGCTCCTAGGGGGGTAGATTGGTAGGAAAAAACCATCGCTCGTCCCCGACCGCCACTCATAAGGAAGACAATCAAAAAATAAATCATGCTCCGACTTCATCACATAATGGTTCACCATACGTGCTTGCTACGGGAATCACAAATTTAACACAAGTATTTCTACCAATCCACAATTACTCACTAGCATGACTCTAATATCACCATCTTTATATCTCAAAACAAATGCAAGGAATCAAACTTCTCATATATTCAATGCTCTTTATGAATTTTTTTATTATATCCCTTTGGATACCCAACACCTTAGAAATAAATTCATAACCTAAGCAAATTGCCATACTATTTATAAGACTCTCAAATAATATAAGTGAAGCACGAGAGTAAATGACAAACTACTCCAAAAAGATATAAGTGACGATCAATGAGTAGTCAAATAATTATGTAGCTATGTGAGGACTCTCTCTCTCATTTAAAAATTTCAGATCTTAATATTATATTCGAACAGCAAGCAAAACAAAACAAAATGGCATTCCAAGGATATCACATATCATGTGAAGAAGCAAAAACTTAGGCTCAACCATAACTGGCCGATCATTGTTGAAGAAGAAAGGTGGGATGCCAACCGGGGCATCCCCAAGCTTAGATTCTTGAGACTTCTTGAAATATTATTTTGGTATGCCTTGGGAATCCCCAAGCTTGAGCTCTTGTGTCTCCTTAATCCTTTTTGTATCATAGTTTCTCAGAATCGTAAAAACTTCATCCACACAAAACTCAACAAGAACTCGTGAGATAAATTAGTATAAATCAATGCATAACCTTATCATTCTCTACTGTAAAAAATCACTAAAATTATTATTTAACATTGCATAATAAATTCCTCTACATATTTAATACTCCCATCCTCAAATAGAATCATTAAACACGCAAACAGATGCAAACAATGCAAACATAACAGCAATCTGTCTAAACAAAACAGTCTGTAAACAATGCAAGAGGAATCATACTTCCCTAACTCCAACAATTCTGAAATAATTACCACATTGTAGAGGATTTATCACTGCATATTGTTTCAAAATTTCAAGCTTTTATCACATTCTGACTTTTCTAGGGAATTTTTGCAATAGCGACAAACTTTTTGTTTTGAAACAGCAACTCCTATACTTGCAAATTGTTCATGGTGAAGGCTATCCTTGACACTTTTATTGAAATAAAATATACAAAACATTATTATAAATAATAGAAAGTAAATCCTAATAAAATAAAATGGCGCTTCAAGCAAAACTCATATCATGTGAGGAATAAAAATATAGCTCCGAGCGAGGTTACCGATAATGTTGAAGATGAAAGAGGGGATGCCTTCCGGGGCATCCCCAAGCTTAGTTGCTTGGATCTTCCTCGAATATTACCTAGGGGTGCCTTGGACATCCCCAAGCTTAGGGTCTTGACACTCCTTATTCTCCTCATATGAATGTCTCACCCAAAACTTGAAAACTCCAATCACACAAAACTCAACAGAAAACTCGTAAGCTTCGTTAGTATAATAAAGCAAATCACCACTTAGGTAATGTTGTGAACTCATTCTAAATTTATATTGGTGTTATATATAGTGTATTCCAACTTCTCCATGGTTCATTCCCTCCGATACTACCCACAGATTCATTAAAATAAGCAAACAACACAATGAAAACAAAATCTGTCAAAAACAGAACAGTCTGTAGTAATCTAGAAACTTCGTATACTTCTGTAACTCCAAAAATTATGAAAAATTAGGAAAACCTAGGAAATTTTTATATAAATCTTCTGTAAAAAATCAGATCAAAATCACGCTTCTGTGAATTTCTAAAATTCTAACAATGAGCAAAAAAGTTTGTGTTTTTCAGCAAGATCAAATCAACTATCACCATAGACCATCCCAAAGGTCTTACTTGGCTCAAACACTAACCAAAACACTAAAACACAATTACTACAGAAGTAATTTTGTGTATTTACTGAAAAACAAAAGCAAAAAGAATAAACACAAAGTAAAATTGGGTTGCCTCCCAACAAGCGCTATTGTTTAACGCCCCTAGCTAGGCATGATGATTTCAATGATGCTCACATAAAACATAAGAACTGAAACATAATGGGAGCATCATGAAGCATATGACTAGCACATTTAAGTCTAACCCACTTCCTATGCATAGGGATTTTGTGAGCAAACAATTTATGAGAACAAGAATCAACTAGCATAGGAAGGCAAAACAAGCATAACTTAAAGATTTTCAACACATAGAGAGGAAACTTGATATTATTGCAATATGTAAAGGCATATGTTCCTCTCTCATAATAATTTTCAGTAGCATCATGAATGAATTCAACAATATAACTATCATGAGATACATAATCCAATTGAAAATTAAAATCATGATGACAAGTTTCATGGTTATCATTATTCTTTATAGCATACATGGCATCACAATAATCATCATATATAGAAACTTTGTTCTCATAATAAATTGGAACCTCTTCCAAAACAGTGGATTCATCACTAAATAAAGTCATGACCTCTCCGAATCCACTTTCATCATTGTAATCGTAAAAAATAGGAGGCATGCTATCATCATAATGAATTTGCTCAACATAACTTGGGGGACAAAAAATATCATCTTTATCAAACATAGCATCCCCAAGCTTGTGGATTTGCATATCATTATCATCATGGATATTCAAGAAATTCATACTAACAACATTGCAATCATGCTCATCATTCAAAGATTTAGTGCTAAACATTTTATTAACTTCTTCTTCTAACACTTGAGCACAATTTTCCTTTCCATCATTTTCACGAAAGACATTAAAAAGATGAAGCATATGAGGCAACCTTAATTCATTTTTTGTAGTTTTCTTTTATAAACTAAACTAGTGATAAAACAAGAAACTAAAAGATTCAATTGCAAGATCTAAAGATATACCTTCAAGCACTCACCTCCCCGGCAACGGCGCCAGAAAAGAGCTTGATGTCTACTACGCAACTTTATCCTTGTAGACGTTGTTGGGCCTCCAAGTGCAGAGTTTTGTAGGACAGCAGCAGATTTCCCTCAAGTGGAAGACCTAAGGTTTATCAATCCGTGGGAGGCATAGGATGAAGATGGTCTCTCTCAAACAACCCTACAACCAAATAACAAAGAGTCTCTTGTGTCCCCAACACACCCAATACAATGGTGATACAAGTGTAATATGGATGGTAGATATAGGTTTTTGTACTCTGAAAATATAAAAACAGCAAGGTAGCAAGTGGTAAAAGTGAGCGAAAATGGTATTGCAATGCTTGGAAACAAGGCCTAGTGTTCATACTTTCACTAGTGCAAGTTCTCTCAACAATGATAACATAACCGAATCATATGGAAATCCCTAGACGTGAGACAAAGTGTCACTCCAAAGTTCCTATCGCGGAGAACATAAGATGAAATTGCTTGTAGGGTTTGAAACCACCTCAAAGTTATTCTTTCCGATCAATCCATTGAGCTATTCCTATAAGTATCACAAACATCCCTAGAGCTCGTAGTAAAATAACACCATATGATACACATCAATCAACCCTAATGTCACCTAGGTACTCCAGTGTCACCACAAGTATCCGTGGGTCAATTATAAGATATGCATCAAACAACTTTAGATTCATAATATTCAATCCAACACAAAGAACCTCAAAGAGTGCCCCAAGATTCCTACCGAAGAAACAAGGAGAAAACGTGCATCAGCCCCTATGCATAGAATACCCCAATGTCACCTCGAGAATCTGTGAGTTGAGTGCCAAAACATACATCAAGTGAACCAATACAACACCCCATTGTCACCACGGGTATCCCACGCAAGACATACATCAAGTGTTCTCGAATCCATAATAGTATTAAATCTGATAATAGTGAAACCTCAAAGGTAAAAATCAATTCATCACAAGAAGGTAGAGGGGGAGAAACACCACATGACTTAACTATAGTAACAAAAGCTCGCGGTACATCAAGATCGTGCCAAATCAAGAACGTGAGAGAGAGAGAGAGATCAAACACATAGCTACTGGTACATACCCTCAGCCCCGAGGGTGAACTGCTCCCTCCTCGTCATGGAGACCGTCGGATGATGAAGATGGGCACTGGTGATGGTTTCCCCCTCCGGCAGGGTGCCAAAATGGGATCCCAATTGGTTTTTCGTGGCTACAGAGGCTTGCGGTGGCGGAACTCCCGTCTAGGTTTCTTTTTGTAGGTTTTTGTATATATAGGAATTTTTGGCGTCGGAAACAAGTCAAGGGGGTGCCTCAGGAGTCCACAAGCCTGGGGGTGCGCTCTACCTCCCAAGGCACGCCCTGAGGGCTTGTGGGCTCCTTGGGACTCTTCTGGTCCAGCTTCGGTTCTTCGGGGGTCTCTTTTGGTCCATAAAACATCACCGTACATTTTTAGCCCATTCCGAGAACTTCTATTTCTGCACAAAAAAATGACACCACGGTAGTTCTGCTAAAAACAGCATCAGCCCGGGTTATTTCTAATAAAATCATACCAAAACCATATAAAATTGTTGCAAATATGGCATGAATACTTCATAAATTATAGATACGTTGGAGACGTATCAGGTTGCTCCATGAAGTTCTGGAAGAGAGGGCAGAGTGGAGCAGAGGAAATGTGTGCAATGGACTTGTGGGAGGGGCATGAGGGAGGAGCTACAGAAACGGGTCGGCCCTAACAGACCGAAAATTTTAGAAGAAGTCGTACCAAGCCCGTCAACAAAAGCCGAAATGACAGGACGGGCCAAAACAATTGAAGCTCACTTGCTGGTAAGCTGCAGTACACTTGTAAACAATGAAAACACTTGTAGTTCACATATTTCACAAAAATTTCAAGTAAAAATTGCATGAAACAAGATCCAATTCGCTCCGCACGTTAATGACACTCGGGCAAACACATGATGTAGTTCATAGTAAAAAAATCAGTTATGCAAAAAAAGACTTACCGCCCGCGCATGGACATAGTCCTAAATAAATACCCGCAAAAGAAAAAAAATAAAAGGTGCCCCCCCCCAGGGGGGCCAAAAACTGCAGTTCGTTCAGATAAATGATGCAGTCCATATTGTTCAAAAATGCGGTGCGGTCATTTCTACAAAGAAGTGCGGTTACATCTAAAATGCATAACGCCATCTGAATCAGGTTATTTATACGAACTACAAATTACCAAAAAACACGTGTCTGGATATATAGCGGTGGTGAATAGTATTAATTATCAAAATTTAAAAAAAGACACGATCAAAAACCCACGATCACACAAGACCACCACTCCAAGCGTTTGCATTGCTAAAAAGCCACGATCACATATGCAACCAAACCCACGATCCGCAGAACCACATCATCAGGGAGATCATATAGTTCATCCTTTGCCGCCATCCGGGCCCTTAAATTCAGACCTTCCCTCACACTTTATCATCTACAACAACCGAAAAATCGCCATTGCGCTCCCACCACTTCCCTTCCACTGATCGATCTCCACAAAAAGACCAAGTTCAAGGAGGAAGAAGTTCTCCGGCCAGTGGGGTTCATCAAGGAGTTCAAGGACGTGGAGGCCCACGGCAACACCAAGTTGCACATCATCCACACCAACGGCTTGCAAAAGCCGGCGTCCACCATCGAGCAGTACGAGCGCCACCTCCAGTTCGAGCGCCACAAGATCGTCGAAACTGATGTGGAGTACACCAATGGGGATGACGTGAACCAAAAAGCCGCCATCGTACAGCTCTTCGTTGGCAAGAATCATCCGGTGCTGCTCTTCCAACTGAGCGTTGCTGACAACAACTACATCAGGTTCGACAACTTCCTCGTCGGCCCCAGGTACACGTTTGCTGGCTTCTCCATCGACGGCGACATAGATATGCTCGACCACGTTGGGCTGCACATCGCCCACTTTGTTGACATACAAAAGGAATGGGGGGTGCCTACAGCGACCAAGTGGCTGGACTCCCCTGCAGACGTCTCTGGCATCCTCGTCCACGAGTACTACAACAACATGAAGAATAAGCTGACAGACGCAAAACACAGCCGCTGGCAGTGTATGCACCTGACCATGAGGCACATCGAGTACGCAACAAAGGACACTTACACCGCGTACAAGATATGGAGCCGCCTCACCATCATCCAGGAAGGGCTTCGTCGGGCAAAGCTCGAGAAGCAGCAGTCCAGGAAGCGTGCTAGGACCTGGGGCGACTACGACTACTAAAGGAGGTGTTGCTGGCCAAGAATGTATCAATATCATTGCTCATGCCATTTTAGATTTCTCATCACATTTGCCCTCTCTCAAGTTTGTAGTTTGCTTGTGGTAAATTAGCTTTGCTTGTGTTATAGTTTGCTTTGAAATCATGCAGTTTGCTTTGTAATGCAGTTTGCTTATCTTATGAACAATTATATTTCTAGTACATCGTTATAGTTCTCTAGTAGAATATACTGCAGTGCACTAAAAATATAAAGATAGCAGGGACAGTACATGATTAAGGTAACGCACAAAGCAGGGCAGATGGCAGTGCACAAACGGACGATCATGTAGTGCACAAATGAAGATCCATACAGTGCACAACCATCATGTAGATGATGTGCGGAATTGAAGGGACATGCAGTACAGAATGTTCTTAAACAAAACGCACAATGATCTAACAAAGCAGTTCACACACGCATGGAACATACGGGGAAAAAATGATCGCCAAGGTGCAACCTGGCCCCAACGAGTCTCGTATTGAGCCAGCATGCATGGAGCCAGGCGCATTAGGGCCTACGGGTCAGAGTGAGGGGGGAGAGAGCGTCGTGTGTAAGCGCCCAATCAGTGTTACAAGGAGTTCGGACGGGTTGCCTCGCCAAGGCTTATAAACCGGTCGTGCCCGCCTTCGGTGGGTGAGGTGGGACTAAACTTTAGCGCATACCGACTGCACTGAGTGAACTAGCCGTGCAGGTAGGTAGACTTGGGTCGGGTGTGACTAACCACCCAAAAGGCCCGACAGACTATCAGATTCCGCGGCCTAATAAAAAACAAACATTCAAAAAATAAAAGAGAATACCATTACAATGTGTTCATCACCAACAACACAAAACAAAAATAAAAATAAGTGCATAACCACAACAAAAAATGTGTCCCTCTCCCCCTCCAGTTGCAGTTCTTTCACATAAAAAATGCAGGCCACCGGATATCACAACAGAAATGCAGTCCTCCAATTTCAATAATGCAGTCCGCCAATTTCAAAGTGCTTTTGTTAACAAAAAACGCAGTATAGTATATTGATCACATTACATCTACCGCCTACCACCTACCACACCACTTATTACTTTTTATTATTGTTGACTAGTCAACCAGCCATACTGGCTCCATCAAACCTATCCATCCAGGTGAAAGCACAAGTGCACCCTAGGTGGTTTTGGTAATTAATGTCAACATATCTCTTGTTGGACTAACACTTTTATCTAGTATGTTTCAGATAAGTTCAACAATGGAGTGGCATGGACTAAAGGATGTGGGAACTCCTTCAAGATGCTAAGGACAAAGGATTGGCTCAAGCTTCAAGCTCAAGACTCTTCATTTTACATTTTAGTGATCCAAGATCACATTGAGTCTATAGGAAAAGCCAATACTATCAAGGAGGGATGAGGTGTTGCTTAATGAGCCTCTTGCTTCAAGTTCTTAGTGATATGCTCCAAATACCCTCAACTACTTTCCCACTTCCACACATATGTCCTAAACCTAAAGTCAAACTTGGCCCCACTGATTCTTTCTATCCGGCGCCACCGAGTTTGGATGTCTTAGCCACTGCCACAAACCCTAGGCAAATTGGTCTCACCGATAGGGATCTTGGTCTCACCGAGATGGGATTGTAATCTCTCTGTGTATGTCCATTATCAAAATCGGTCTCACCGAGTTTGAGCAATCGGTACTACCGAGATTACAATGCAAACTCTCTGGTTAACTTATTATCAAAATCGGTCCCACCAAGTTTGCCTGACCAACTCTCTGGAAAGCTTATTACCAAAATCGGTCCCACCGAGTTTGTGTAATCAGTCTTACCGAGATTACGTTATGCCCTAACCCTAACTGAATCGGTCCTACCGAGTTGCATTCCGGTCCCACCGAAAACCCTAACAGTCACATTATTTGCTAAATCGGTCTGACCGAGTTTAAAGATTCGGTCCCACCGAGTTTGGTAGATTGTGTGTAACGGTTAGATTTTGTGTGGAGGCTATATATACCCCTCCACCTCCTCTTCATTCGTGGAGAGAGCCATCAGACTAAACCTACACTTCTAGCATCCTATTTCTGAGAGAGAACTACCTACTCATGTGTTGAGGCCAAGATATTCCATTCCTATCATATGAATCTTGATCTCTAGCCTTCCCCAAGTTGCTTTCCACTCAAACCCTCTTTCCACCAGATCCAAATCCTATGAGAGAGAGTTGAGTGTTGGGGAGACTATCCTTTGAAGCACAAGAGCAAGGAGTTCATCATCAATGCACCATTTGTTACTTCTTGGAGAGTGGTGTCTCCTAGATTGGCTAGGTGTCACTTGGGAGCCTCTGACAAGATTGTGGAGTTGAACCAAGGAGTTTGTAAGGGCAAGGAGATCGCCTACTTCGTGAAGATCTACCGCTAGTGAGGCAAGTCCTTCGTGGGCGACGGCCATGGTGGGATAGACAAGGTTGCTTCTTCGTGGACCCTTCGTGGGTGGAGCCCTCCGTGGACTCGCGCAACCGTTACCCTTCGTGGCTTGAAGTCTCCATCAACGTGGATGTACGATAGCACCACCTATCGGAACCATGCCAAAAACATCCGTGTCTCCAATTGCGTTTGAATCTTCCAAACCCTTCCCTTTACATTCTTGCAAGTTGCATGCTTTACTTTCCGCTGCTCATATACTCTTTGCATGCTTGCTTGATATGTGTTGTGAATGTTAAACTTGTGCCTAAACTCCACTCAAACTTTAAAGAAACTTAAAAACTGCAACTTTGGTACTTAGTGTCTAATCACCCCCCCCCCCTAGACACCTCTTCTCAAGGTCCTACACCAGGCTCCCAACTAACAGAACTAGTTCGTCCCCTTCCTATCTCCAATCAAGATCTAGGGTTCCGCCCATTCTCCTCCTCCTATTTGCCTCTGCCCTGTCGTGCCACGAACCGCTCATGAGGTTGCCTGGCAAGGATGGTGCTGATGGCGGACGCATGCATGTACCATGAAGGTGTGGAGCTCACGGAGACTCAGCAGCGCAGCCAGCTCGAGTGCTTGATGACCACCAATCATGGGTTTTGGGCACCATTTCTATACCGCCTCGCGCTTGCAGACCTCGAGGAATCTTGGGTGTGTATTTACCCTCCTGCACTTATTTGCTTTTTAGGTTCCAAATCCACATCTGAATGTATGTTTCCGTCAGCTAGCTTAGTCTTATCAATGACCAGATCTGCATTTTTTGTTCAAATTAGTCAGTAATTAAACACTACATGGTTCTATGTTTATTTGTTCAGTCTGGGTCAGGTGTGAACTAGTTTGAACGAGCATGAGCAAATAATTAGTAACACACAAACAAAAAAATCAGTTCCCTCACCCAGCATTGCAGTGCTCTTACCTTCCTAAAGCAGTGCAGTACTCAAGAGCAGCATCTGAATCCCGCTCCAATGCCTAGAGTGGCAGCGGAAGCAGAACAGAACCTCCTTCTTTTGATTGGGAGGGACGACCTCTCTCTCTCTCTCTTTGAGAGGAAAGTTCTGTACAAAAGGCCCACGCCTGAGGCTAGCTTCCCTCTAATTGTATTGGAACTTGGCTTGCCTGCTTGTGTGATGGCTGGCGACTCTAGGTCGGTATGGATAGTCTTTTCCAATGCGATCAAAACACTTCACGTTGTACCCTGTAGATCCTCTCTTCTTGGCCGGAAAGGAGTAATTTGGAATCGTGTATCCGCTTGATCCCTTTCTTTACACGTGCAGATCTACTTCGTCGTGCAATCCCTCTTGCTCTCCTCGTCCGATAGGACGGATTTAGATCCTCGGCATGATGATTGATAGCAAGCCTCGTGGGTAGAGTTTCGGCTCGTCCTTTGCTTCTATTGAGCTAAGCTTCAACTGGTGGTTACTTAAGTTTATTTTCGCTGCCAGATTGTGTTTCAAATTCATACTTGTCTTTGTTAAACAACGCTTTCGGGTTGCCTAGACTAGAGAATTCACAATATCATTAACCCGAACCTCGTCCTCAGCAGTCAGAAGGCCTGATAATTATTGACGCGAACGTCCTCTTATACTAAATATATTTTTATCAAGCTATTATGATGCTCGCTTCTCTTTGGTTGGATTCCTCTGGAAGAAGGAAATTGTGCTTCTTCAGTTCTACATTCAAATTATTGTGATTAGATGGATACCAGGCCTCATTGCATTAGTAGTTACTCACTGGGTGGGTGCACCAACGGCTTTCTAGGAATTTGAGTTGCTCAATACGGACGGAAAGATTCTTTCGTGAAATAAAAGAACGGCAGCGACATGTTGATGAGGGAAAGGAAACCAGATCTTTTTTCTATGGTATGGCCTGGGTGGCCTAAGCGAAATCCCGAGATATGAAGGTGTTTCGCTTCTGCTGAGGACAAATTGAACAAGCTACTTCTCAAACCAAGTTTGGGTGGGCTTTTGAATTCAGAGAAGGGAATTCCGGTTCTGATTCTAGTATCTGTGCTCTGTTCAGTTCAGTTCAAGATGGGAAATTATTGCTTGTTTCCTAGAATCCTAAAAGGGGTGCTTGTTTTCCTCATCTGGGCTGTCCTCTCCCCAGCTTTCCTATTTTAGCTAGGAATGAAGTTGGTTCAGAGGTGTCAAGTAGAGAGGTTAGATCTTCTCACCATATCAAAAGATCAAGCAGAAGAGTCCTCTTCTTCAAGAAGAGTTTTTCATTTCACTCTTCCGCGGCAATGTGAGCGGTCCAATTGCACATCAATAGCAGCTGCTTTTATCTCCGCATTCTGTCACATCCCTAGTTCTATTTATGCCTAGTGCTAGCATCTGGTGTTGCATCATGTTTACCTTTCATAGAGTTGAAATGGGGATGACAGAACCCCCAGCACCCCCCCCCCCCTGAAAACAACTAGGGTTTACTAAAGTCTTTTCAATGAACCTGAAATGCCCTCCCAAAATGTTCATCATCTTTGCCTTGGTCTTAAACCTCTGACAAAAATGGTGCACAATTTTCTAGGTCATCCTAAGGTCACTGAATTAAATCATAAGTATTTGAATTTGGACATTTAAATTCTATAAAATATTTTAAATGTCCAAATAATCCCAAACTAAAATGTTCCATGCTGGATATATTCCATTTAGTGGCCATGAGCAGTTTGGTGATTTTTGGAAATGCCCTGGCATTTTTAATAAAGCCCTAAAGATTACAGAATAATAGAAAATAGAAAAACATAAATAAGAGAGAGAGAGAGAGAGCAAACTCACCTGGACTTACCTGCAGCCCACCTGGCCCAGCACCGTAGCAGCCCAGCCCGAAGGGGCAGCACCGTCTTCTTCCTCCTCTGCCAGGAGGACAAACAGGTGCGTGGCGAGCCCGGACGCTGCCCCGGCCACCTCCTGCTTCCCCGGCCCCTTCTAGCGACGCCACGACGACGCCCCGTGTCCCCTCGCTCTTTTCCCTCACCCGCTGCATCCTCTCCCCTCCGCTGGCTCTCTCCCTTGAGCTCATCCGAGCGCAGCCATCGCCGCCGACCAGCGCTCGCGCGGCCGCAGCCATCCCCAAGCCTCTCCGACACGCCCTCGAGCTCCGCCGGTCCGCTCTCGTCCTCCTCATCGTCTCACGCAACCAGAAGAGCCCCGACGCGCCGTCCCCGCCCCCTTCTTCCTCCTTCAGCCACGGAGATTGCCGGCGATTTTCCGCCATCACCGAGCCTTTCCCGAGCACGCCGAGGCCACCTCTGCACTCTCCGTGAGCCCCTCTTCCTCTCCCCTCTTCTCTCCATCTCGCGCTCGTCCCCTAGCTTCATTTCCCACCGCGGCCGAGAGCTTATCGCCGCCGGCCATGGCGTGGCCGTGGCCACAGCCACCACAGCTCGTTACCGAGCCCACCATCATGCTCATCACGATCTCATGAGCCCGTAGACACCCATAGTGCCTCCTCCCGTGCTCTATAGCGCCACCCCGAGATTGCCGAGCTACTGCCGCCGCCAAAGCTCGTCGCCGGCGCCACTCCGGCCACTCCCCGTTCGCGCCACCACCACGGTTGGATGCGAACGAGCATCCGCATCCCGTAGCTGAGCTTCGCGCACCAAACGGCGCTCTGTAGGCGAATCCCGCAGCGCACCACCGCGTCTGGACTCGCCGGCGGCTAAACGCCGGCGACCGCTGACCCGTTGACAGGTGTGGGTTGACCCCACTGCCCGGTTTGACTTCCCCCTCTCTCTCATTGACTTGCGGGCCCCGCCCGACTAATTACTCTAGTTAGCACTAATTAACTAGTTAGGTTAGTTACTACAGTCACTGACTAATGGGCCTGCCCAGTTAGTTAGGGCTAATTAACTTAGTTAGTTGACTGGGTCACTGACCAGTGGGTCCCACTGGTCAGGTTTGACCTGGTCGACGCCTGTTGACTGCTGACGTCACAGTGACGTAATGCTGACGCAGTTAACTATTTTCTGGATTTATTCTTATTCAGGAAATTTCAGAAAATAGTGCTAACTTCAAAAAATCATAGAAATTAATCTGTAACTCCAAATCAAACAAATTATATATGAAAAATGATCAAAAAAATCCAATCTATCCATCTATACCATTTTCATGCATGTTGGAACAAATTAAAGTTGCTGTTTAGGACAATTCAATTAGTTGGCATTTAAGAAAGCACATATGGAGTTTGAATTTGAACCTAGTGTTCAAACCCACTCCATTTAACTTGTTGCTAGTTGCATTTGGCCAATCAACAGAATATTGCCATGTCATGATCATGCATCATATTGTGCATTGCATTGATTGTGTTTCCTTCTGTGTTGCAGTATTTGTCCCCTTTCGATAGATGTGATACCGATGATGAGATCGATGACACCGATGAAGAGCTATACTATCTTCAGAAGTGACAGGCAAGCAAAAACCCCTTGTTCATTCCGATACAATCCTACTCTCTCGCTCCTGCTCTCTTTTATTGCATTAGGACAACAATGATTCATCTGTTACTTGCTGCGGTAGCTGAACCCTTTATCCTCTGCATGACCTGTCATTGCCACAGTAAATAGATGAAACCCACTAGCATGAGTAGGAATTGTTTGAGCCCTGTTGTGCCTACTCATTCATGCTTGTTTGTCATGCCTGCTACTGCTTAGAGTTGAGTCAGGTCTGATTCATCGAGGATGAATCAGAGGTGTGTGAACATGTCCTACTGTGTGTGAGCTAAGTGTGTGAACATGATTTGGTAAAGGTAGCGGTGAGAGGCCATGTAGGAGTACATGGTGGGTTATCTCATTGAAGCCGTCCTTAGGAACTGAGTTCTGTGTTTGTGATCCATGATACAGCTACTACCATGCATTGGGCCCTGAAATATGACCCCGCTCAACTTCTTAATCACCCTTGTCCTCTGTCCAGGAGTTGCAAGTAGTTTCTGGTGTTTGTAGTATGCTGGAGGCCGTGGGCAGGGCTGACCCGAGGGGTGGACTGTGATGCGGTAGGCACGTGGCACGGTGTACCGGGCGCCCGTTTGGTGTCTCGGGAACCCTGCACACATCGTTCGGGGCCGTATGTGGAAACTTCGGCCGGACTCCCTGTGGATGGAACCTGAATAGGCGATAAACCTGGACTAGAGACTTGAGTGTTTAGGTAGGTCGTGGTCTACACCCACGTCGGCTTTCGCTTGAAGTCTGCCGAGCACATGTCGTGTGCAGACGCTAAGTGGTGGAAACATGTATGAAGAAGTACACCCCTGCAGGGTTAACATCATCTATTCGAATAGCCGTGTCCGCGGTAAAGGACTTCTGGGTTGCCTATATCAGTTCATAGACAAGTGAAAGTGGATACTTTAAAATGCGCAAGATAAGCGTGAGTGCTATGGATGGCGTTCTCGTAGGGAGACGGGAGCGGATCCATAGTGGTGTATTGGTTGGTGAATATGTGGACTCGTGTGCACCACCTCAAAGAGTCGTTTGCAGTCGTAGTTCAGGATAGCCACCGAGTCAAAGCTGGCTTGCTGCAGTTAAACTCCACCATCCCCTTTGTTGATAATGATGCATATGTAGTTAGTTCTGATGTAAGTCTTGCTGGGTACATTTGTACTCACGTTTGCCTATTTTACGTTTTGCAGAGACTTCCGTCTCACTAGTAGTTCTGCGTGGACTTCGACATTTAGCTTGTTACCTCAGCTACGATCTTGTGCCTCGGCAGGATCTGGTAGACAGTCAGGCTTCTCAGCCTTTTTCATTTGTACATGTCTGTACTCAGACATGTTAAGCTTCCGCATGTGTTTGACTTGTATGCTCTAAATGTTGGGTCGTGAGACCCATGTTTGTAATATCTCGCTCCTCGGTGCCTAATGAATAAATACTTGAGTTGTAGAGTCATGTTGTGATGCCATGTTGTATTTGCACATATCGAGCATATTGTGTGTATGTTATTGAAATGCTTGGTATGTGTGGGATCTGACTAACTAGTTGTTTATCCTTGGTAGCCTCTCTTACCGAGAAATGTCTCCTAGTGCTTCCACTGAGCCTTGGTAGCTTGCTACTGCTCCGGAACACTTAGGCTGGCTGGCATGTGTCCTTCTTCGTTCCTGTGTCTGTCCCTTCGGGGAAATGTCACGCGGTGTCTACCGGAGTCCTGTTAGCCTGCTACAGCCCGGTTTACCGGAATCCTGCTAGCCCAGTTGCTACAGCCCGGATTCACTCGCTGATGACCGACACGTTCGTTGTTGGGTCATGTATGCCACTTTGGGTTCACGACTAGCCATGTCAGCCCGGGTTCTTTGTCATATGGATGCTAGCGACACTATCATATACGTGAGCCAAAAGGTGCAAACGGTCCCGGGCCAGGTAAGGTGGCACCCATGGGAATACCGTGCGTGAGGCCGCAAAGTGATATGAAGTGTTACATGCTAGATCGGTGTGACTTAGGATCGGGGTCCTGACACATTCACTAAACGAAATGTTGAACTCATGTTGGTAATTCCCTTTGTGCTCTACTGTCTTGAACTATTTTCTTTAGTTGACATGGAGGCTTTAGTGCCACCCTAGATGGCTAATGTCCAGTAGCCGAAAGCATCACTAGCTTACACTCTGACCCGAGTAGCATGGGGCACGTGGAATCCCGCTCAGAGAATCAGCTGAAAAAATGCGGAATTGTCTTTGCCTTTGTAAGCGAAAATGTCCAGTAAAGCCTATCTCGCTTTTAGCCTTCATGGTGAATGGCCCACCCTTTCTTTGAACCTTGTCAATGATCAAACGGAGAACTAATTAAAAAGATTTTATTTTGATTTTCCCATCCTCATGGCCTTTCTATCTTTCTAATCTAATTTGAAATTGGATTCAGACGTCAGACAATTGAGTGTTCCCTAGAGTTTGGTTCAAAGGCTAAGGACTCCCCGCCGCCTTCATAAGGGCACTAAGGTGGAGCATGGAAAACCAAATTGGGCACCCATGTTTTACCAGTCCCGGATCTCAGGGCCGTTTTGCCAACCGCCGACATGAACGAAATCGAATTTCATTGCGGGAAATTAGGATTTCATGAGGGAGGGAAAGGGGGTGGAGAGTCGTACAATGCATTAGTGGGATGAAGATGCTAGCTTGGCTAAGATAGGAAGTTTAGAATCTAAATAAAGGCACATACGTGGGCGGGCACGAGGCCCACTACTTCTTCATTCAGGGGGGCTAGCCTAATGACTTCCCATTGGGCGAGGGGTGCACCTAACCCACCTACTCACTCATCAATTACGGTGTTCAGCTAACTCAAGGTTGACGTTCCTAACTGGAATTGGTTGGCCCCATTTGCCCCGTATTTCAAGGTTTTCATTCCCCAATGCTATTGGCTTTCACTATAAGTGTACTATTTCACTATATGACAAGTTGGTAGATCTACCAGATTCTCTTGGCTTGGTAGGTACGATCTCTTGCTTCCCTTGAAACATGCTGAGATGACCATTTCGATTAGTGAGAAACTCAGTTCATGGGTCATGACGACACCCTTTTTCGAGAACCTTTTAGAAGTTCTACCCATATGTGTTCTGATCGCCAATTCATATTAGATATACTAAATCCAACAGCGGTCGATTGAAATTGAGAGAATAAGCTAAATAATTTTGGCTACACTGGGCGGCACGAAGGGTCACGATCTCGCGAGGGTGAGCTAACTCCAAAAACCCGTCCTCAGTTCAGATTGTAGGCTGCAACTCACCTGCATGAAGCAGGAATCGCTAGTAATCACCTGTCAGCCATACGGGGTGAATCCGTTCCTGGGCCTTGTACACACCGCCCGTCACACTATACCAAGCCATACATATGACTTTCATCAAATACGGCTTTCCACAGAATTCTATAGGGATCTATGAGATCGAGTATGGAATTATTTTAATCACTCTAAATTGAGTATCTGTTTTCCTCCTTTTCCCGCTAGGATCGGAAATCCTGTATTTTCCATATCCATACGATCGAGTCCTTAGGTTTCCGAAACAGTGTAATGGAAGAAGTGCGGCAAGCAGACTGCCATGAAGAGTGGAACTATATTGGTTAGATAGGGGTCTTGTTACAATGCAATGTCCAGAGAAGGTGTTTCTGCCAGGTGTTTGAATCTGTCTGATCTTGTATTGGATCAGTGATGTTCATTTCGGTCGTGCTAGAAAACATATTATCTATATGTTCAACAACGCCTCTCCTGCTTTGCTTACTTTTGGCCAGCATTTGTCTTTGGCTTACAGTAGTGTTTGCAGCTCTATTGGAAATAGAATTTCTATGTCCATCCATAAAAGGCATCAACTTCTAGTGCTGCCATCCACCACAAGAGTAGGTAACATGCTCGATTGTAATTTTTACAATTAGTAGTTCTTGCTTTCATATTCTCATATATAGTTATCATTTTTTCTGCGCTTTCATAAACTCATAATTAGTGTAGTTTGGTGTAGTCTTTGCGGCAGGGATGGACTGGATTCGAACCAGATAAGAGTCATGCGTTCCCTTCTTTCCAAGTGTCCCTTTGGTTTTGCACTTCCAGAAGAGAGGCAACCTCTATCTCTTTCTCTACATCTGCGGGCCGATAGGCCGACCAACTAAACTCTTCAAATGAAGCCCTTTATCTTGACGGGGCGGGGTTGCGCGCGAGCCGAGTGATGTAGGTGCACAAGAGTACTTCGCGCCACAACCATCTCTTTTTATAGGTTCTATGGACCGATGCCTCCTACTTCATCTGGTAAAAAAGAGTCATAGGTTGAGCATGTAGTGCGAAAGTGTTAGCAGAATACTATGTATTGTAGTCAAGTTACTATTTAGGTCAATATATATTTTAGTTCCTATATTGTACCTGTTTTTCTTACTAGTAGTGATATATCCATGCATATTTCAGTTCATGTATACAAATTATGTTAAGATACAGCAATATTGTCAGGTGTTTACCTTTTCGTTCAAAATGCATGCCAAATTGCAGAAAGTTCCATCCACAATAAGGTTTGTTATTGCAAGTTCAGGGAAGCTAATTCTGGAGATAGTGCACAGGAATGGCTATGATTATATGCAAGCTAACTACCACATTGACTATAATGGTCGCATTAACATAACTGCTGGCTGGAAGAAGTTTGTCTCTGAGAACGGATTTGAGGCTGGAGAAGTAGTAATAGTGATGTTCTATAGGGAAAAAGGATCTATGTTGTTTAGAATAGTTGCATTGTAGGCCGTCTAAGTTTAAGCAAAGCCGCATGTGGCATCTATTCAATGTTTGCTTATGATGTATGATTTTTAAATTATGTCTACCAGACGCTACATCTAAATGTTCTTCAGACAGTCAGAACGGACCTTTTTTAGTGCATATGAGCTCATCTACAAAATTTTACCACCATGCTACAACTTTCCATAGAAAATGCAATTTATACATCATATATAGTGCACTGCACTACATTAAGTATTGCAGCTCACTTAGTGATTATCAATGCAGTGCGAACATTGGAAAACTTTGCAATAACCATCCGAAACAAACAAAGCTAAAAAAACTTCACATATATCCAGTTCTCTTATAAACATTAATGCAGTACGCAGATCAATAATTTGTAGTTCACTACACACCACAATGCAGTTTCGAAGATGCAAATCTAAGAAAGATATCTTGTAAACTACAGTGCAGTTCCACAGGTGTAATCCGCTATCCTCAAACATACAATACGCTTCAAAAAAACAAAAGAACTGCAAAAATTAAAATGCAACAGATGATGAAACATACGAGGAACCAATCATGCTTCACACATTAAGTCGCAGCTCGATCGCACACACAAAAGATTAGTGCAATTGCTTGATTTCAAAACAGAGGGCGCAACCAACACATTCAAGCATTACAGGTACAAAAACCAAACGGGTGAACAAAACATGCCATCCTATAAATAATCAGTAAAACAATTCGGTTGAAAAAGACATAGTATATATATAGTAGCAATCAAAATGTTAGCATGCATTTTCTAAAATGTTGTTCTTGTTCAGTGTGTGCACTAGTGGCAGGTATGGTGCATCATTTGGACTAACTTCGTCAGTGCTCTTAAGCGTCTCAATATCAGCAAGAAAGGACATGAGCTAACTCTTTTCCTGCCAAGTAAGCATAGTGCAAGCAGTGTAATAGGTGTTGTCTACTAACTCTCGTATGTTCCTTGGAGATAGAAAATAAGCTGTAAATTTTATACAAAAAAGATAAGTTATGGATGAACTGGAATCTAAAGGTTACTACAAGTTTGTTTAGAAACTTACCTGGAGGAAGAACAGGAATCAAGTCTAAATCGACCCAGATGTCCTCATCATTTTGATAATAGGTGCCGATATGAAATGTTATTATCATACCAGGCTGAAATCCATAAGATTTGGCCAATCCTCTCCAATTAGCACAACCAAAATATGTGTGATCGACCTCATTATAGATCAACATGGCACCCGCAGGGTTCGGGCGCGGGTAATGCTCGCCCAAACCCGCACCCGTCCCAATATTTTTTGCCCAAACCCGTACCCGTACCCGCACCCCGGGTTTCATATTGTTCCCATACCCGTACCCAACCGGGTGCGGGTAATACCCGCGGGTAAAAATACCCATCTTTGTCATCTTTTAGTTCATATTTTGCCATGTATAATTTGAGCACTTCAGTATGTAAAACACAACATTTCAACATTTCAACACATACATAACACATTCCAGCATTTCATCACATATATTTCAGTAGTTAAACGTATATATATTTCAGCATTTCACCACATATACACAACATTAAAAAAATTAGCACATATATTGCAACACATAAACATGTCACATTTCAGCATTTCAGCACACAGACAGTCATTTCAGCAACTTAAAGTTAGACACACAAATAAAACAACAAGCATACAAGTTAGAGACCACAAATAGGTTCAATATAGAAATGGCAAATTGGTTCAGGACACAAATAAGCATACGGGTATGCGGGTACGCGGGTATGGGTATTGCCTTCCCATACCCGTACCCGGCTTACCCGATGGGTATAATTTTTTTCCCGTTTATAAACCCATGGGTAATTATTTTTACCAAACCCATACCCTAATAGGGTTTTTACCCGTCGAGTTCGCGGGTAGCGGATACCCATTGTCATGTTGAATTATAGATCTTAGATTTGAAATTGAAACCATCTTTCATCTTGAGGTAAGTACTCATCTTAGTCACCTCTTCCCTGTCGCGGAGGAAAAACTTGTCTTGGACAAAAGGTCTTGCATGGCAAGGGATACACTAGTCAAGATGTAAGAAAACTAGAAATTACACTTTGAAGCAGAAACCATATATAATACATGCCTAAGAACGAAATATGTGCCAACAAATATTAAAAGTGATTATCACTGTATAATATGTGTAGTCACTTTGAAGCGCGAGGGAGAAGCCTTCATTATTGTCAAGGTGAGGATCGTCAGACATACCCCTAGTGTCGCAACAGTAGGGGCACTCTTCCATTTTGTGATGCATTCTTATAATTAAAATCAGCATAAAAGTTCGGCATGACCTTTGCTAAAAAATGGACATATTGGGTGCCAGCAGTTTGATGAAACGGAACTAAATCTACGTTTCGCCAAAACATTAGCAACTCTATAGACAATCCCTGCAAAAATGAAACATAGCACGAGACACTTCGCGAGCAACACAATGCAATGTTGAATTGACTAAAACAAGCACACGCCGAAAAAGACAATCGATTCACAATTATCACATATACATGATGCACAATGAACACATTTGTACACATGTAATGCATTTCATCAATTCACAGGTACACATTTGTACACATGTAATGCATTTCATCACAATAAATATGAACACTGCTAGAAAAAATCTACATGAAAATAAATTGGTAGAGGGAGGTCTTATACCATCCAGATCGAGAGGGACGGCGATGGAGGAATCCGCACACGGTGAGTTGTGTAGCAGAACGGTGGTGGCATGGCGGGGCGGGGGAAGGGCGTTGGCACGGCGTTGGCGAAGGCGGAGGGCATGGCGGGGGCGAGGGCGGCAGGCAGCTCGGGGTCGACGGCGGTGGGCAAGGCGGGGTGGGGGAACGGCAGCTGGTGGCACGACGAGGGGCAAGGCGGGGTGGAGGAGAACGCCGGCCAGTGGCACGGCGAAGGGCAGGGCAGGGGCGAGGGCGGCGGCGCGAGATGGGGGAGATACTGAAAATGAGTTTCTTTGACTAACAATGTTGAGCATTGATTCATTGTTAGTGCTGGCGCGGGTAACGTGGCCAATGCCAGCAGTAGGTTTTTGAATTAGAGTCCACTACATGTTCGTACATGGCGTTTTGAGAGATGACATGCATAATACAGATATTTACAATGATACATATTCTTCTCGTGGTTCAGAGTACATAAATATGTTATGGTTAATTAATAATATTCGAAGTACACACGATTTAGGAGGTACGACACAAAGAAATGAAGTACACAAATCATGCAGTACGACGTCGTTTGACAACCCTCTCAACGACGGTTTGGGTCTTCTTAATCTTGCTTGAGTACTTTCGGCCCGTGCTATGACTCTTTCTCGGGAAGGGACTTCATGTTGCAGGCAAGGTAGTTCTGCTCCTTCTGGTGGTGTAATCCGCTTGGTCTTCATACATCTCCTCTTCTATTGGGTCCGCGCCAAATTGAGCATAGTCATCCTCGTTGGCGACTCCGTCCATCCTGACGATGCTCATTTTGCCTCTCCGGACGACAACACGACTAGGCTTTGAAGGGTCAGTTAAGTAGAAGCATCGTGACACGTCCTTAGCGAATACCCAAGGCTCATATTTGCCGGTGATTCCTTTCACCTCCTTTGCACCAGAAGGTTATGCTTCGGGCAGAGACATGGTAATGAAAGCGCGTTCATGCTTGACGTTCATCGCCCATCTGACCCGGAACAGTGGCATCGTGTAATCTTCATCGTACTCAAGTTCTCATATCTCTTCGATCCTATCGTAGTATCCATTACTCTCATTTTTGGTCAAATGCAGCTTCATCACACCTGAGTTCTGGTAATCACACTTTTTGTCCTTCGGCTCAGTATAGAATGTGTATCCATTTATATCATATAATTGGTATGTGGCGACAGTGCAAGTGGGGCCTACTGCTAATGCATAGATGAGATTTGCATTGGCCATATCGTTCGGCAGTGGTTTGTCCCGAATTCACTCTTTGAACCAAGCCACAAATTTGGAGGTGTGCTCTCTAATGATTTGGGCCTCGGTCCTTTACCTCCCTGCCATTTCATGCTCTCTCCTTAAGGTGACCTTGTGAGTTTGCTGCCAAGGACTGATTATATCTGCGTGTTGTAACACTATTGTGTGCGCTCTGTCGAAGTCGGCTCGGCGGTTTTGTAGATCCACATTTAAATCGCGCTTCGGGTGTGAGTGACCCACTCCTTCAAGCCTATCAACATGTTTCTTCAAGGGCAAACCAAGCGATTGATCATCATTTATGACATTCTTGCAGAATGATATACACTCCTCGATTAGATAGGCCTGGACGATACTTCCATCCGGACGGGCTTTATTACGAACGTATCCCTTCACGATTCCATTCATCCATTCAAACGGGGACATGGTATGCAAGAATGTCGGTCCAAGGTCTTTAACCTCCGCAATAATATGAACTAGTAGATGGACCATGATATCAAGGAATGACGATGGGAAATATATCTCAAGCTCACAAAGTATTGAAATGATCTCCTCTTGTAATCGTGTAAGATGCCGCACACTGATCGACTTTCGAGACATAGCGTCAAAAAAGTTGCAGAAATCAATAAGTGTGTTGAGGACGTGATCGTCCATTATCCCTCTGACAGCTATCGAAAATAATTATGTCATCATCACATGACAATCATGCGACTTCATGTTGCTAAACCTTTGCTTTTTCGAGTCAAGATACCTGCGTATGAGTCCCGAGTAGCCGGAAGCAACTTTCATGTTGTCGAGGCATTTGAAAACTTGAGAAAGCGCATCCTCCTCGAGAGTGAAGTAAGCTGGGGGCAATAATCATCTTTGGTTTTGGACAAAGTTTTGCCCTTGGTTGACTCATTGGCTTTGACTTTTTTTCCTTAATCGTGTCTTTGGTTTTAATGGATGAGGGTTGAAGCTCTTCCCTAATACTGATATCTTTCACGTCTTGTCTCGCCCTCAGACCATCTTTTCTCTTTTCTGACATGTCAAACAGTGTGCCAAGCAAACTCTTGCACACATTATTTTGTGATATGCATCATATCAAGAGAATGAGGCATACTTAGTAGTTCCCAATACTGCAAGCCCCAGAAAGCAGACTTCCTTTTCCATACTTTTAGCAGATTTTCTCAGGGGACTTCTTTCTTTTTTTTCCTGGCTTAGGGCAATCTTCCCAATTCATTAACATTTCCATGATTGCTGCTCCAGACCCCTTAGACGGTAGCCCTCGGGTCTCATTAGTGTTGTCAAAAAGATCTCCATGAGTTCTCCACTCACCCTCTTTGTCAAGACACCTTCTATGGCCCATGAACACGGTTTTCCTACTGACCTTTTTTGATAGCTGCCGAAAAGATGTGTCATCCATACATTTAACACAATCGCACTGTCCATGGCATGCATGTCCGAAGATATATCTATAACCTGGATAGTCATGAACGGACGTGAGCAATGCTGCTCTCATGTGAAAATAATTTCCTGTGCTAGCATCCCAGGTTTTCACCCCTTCAGGCTTCCATAATATTTCTAACTCCTCCTTCAATAGCTCAATATATGTGTTGATATCATTGTCAGGCTGGGCTGGCCCTTAAATTAGCATAACCATGTGTATGTACTTTTGCTTCATGCAGAGCCAGGGCGGGAGGTTGTAAATCCATACAAATATGGGCCATGTACTATGTGTGCTACTCTAGTTGCCAAATGGATTTAGTCCATCACTACTGACACCGAACCTGGGGTTTCTTGGTTCTGCTGTGAAATCTGGTTCGAAATTGTCCAGTGCTTTCCACTGACAACCAACTACGATGTCTCAGAATGCCATCACTTTTAGACTTTCTAGTGTTGTGCCAAGTCATGTTCTTTGCCTCCTTTGGGTCAGCGAAATAACGCTGCAAGTGAGGAATCAACAGAAGGTACCATACAACCTTCCGAGGTTCCTTCTTTCCAGGCCTGTATCGGGGTTGTTGCAAGTTGGATGCTCTATTTTGTTCGCATACTCATTTCAATATAAGATGCAATCATTTATGCATGCGTGATATCTTACATGTGGCAAATCAATCGGACACAGAATCTTCTTTGCCTCATCGACACTGCGAGGCAAAAAATTCCCCTTGGGCAAAACTTTGTGTAAATATTTCAATGTAGCATCCAGACTTGCATCTGTGCTCTTGAATCTTGCCTTGATGTCCAGAAGTTTGAGTGTGATGTGCAAGCGCTTTTTCTCGGGATTGCAACCTTCATGCAGTGGAGTTTTCGTGTCTATTTCCAATTGCGCCAACTTTACAGCCTCTTTAATAGCAGCTCTCTCGCTTGTTGTCTTCTTCCGAAGCAGATCTTTAACATGAGGATCTTGTAGCATTGTAGCCAACGACATATCCTGCGTGACAGTCTCATGGTCCTCTTCATGTTCGGGTGGCATTTCATCATTTCCTTCTCCATGCGCATGTTCATTGTTTCCTCCTTCTGGCGGCTCTGCCTGTTCATCGCCAGAGTTTTCTGCGTCATTGTTTCCTCCATCATCGCTAACATCCTCCTCACCATGCTTTGGCCACCGTGTATCACCTGCAACGAAACCACGACGGAGCAAGTGCGCCAGCAGGCTGCCTTCAAACGGGTTGTGCAAAATTCCATTTTCCCATGTCAAACATGGACATAATATCTGCACTTCACCCTTTTGTATCATATTTGCCATCGCGAAATTGAGAAAGCCATTCACACTTCGATGCATATTGAATCTTTCGATAGGCGATAGCGCTGCAAAGGTAAAAGTACAAAAATAATTAAATATATTACCAATGAAGGCATAAAAAATTCGGCGTGACCTTTACTAAAAAAGGGACATATTCATTGCCAGAAATTTGACAAAACAGAAATAAATCAACGTTTCACCAAAACATTGGCAACTCTCTAGACATTGCTTGCAAAATGAAACTTCGCACGAGACAATAATTCACGAGCAATGCAATTTCTATAGCTAGCAACTAACGACACACACATCCATCACATATCCATCCAAATTAACGAGAAGTTCGGTCTATTTTACCTCATCAAAGGTATGGGAGAGGGGGGTCGGCCGACCGTACCTAAGTTGGAGCGCCATTAATGGAGTGTGGTGGAAATTTTAATGCAAGTGTGTGTGTTTTGAGTGGGTGGAGAAGAGAACTAGCTTAGTGAGTGAGAGAGTGTGAAGGGTAGCAACATGCTAGCTAGATCTAATTAACTACCTACTTAAGAAATCATGAGAAAGAATTTGGCCTTTTTCTCAGGGAAGAGAGAGGGGAGGAAGAGGAAAGAAAGAGGAAGAAGGATAAAAATATCTAAATGGATGCTAGGTCACATGTGATTAGTGTTGCGACGTAATTACTGTCGTGCGAGAAATAAGGAACACCATTACAATTCTCTCCCTCTCCCTCTCCCTCTCCCTCTCTCTCTCTCACGCGTTCGGGTAATGCTCACGCCCGTATTATGCTTGCCTCAAAATATACTGCTGGAGTAACTTACTCGGAGACGCCATAGCTATTATGGTTAGTGCTGGCGTAGGGCACTTTGGCTACGCCAGCAGTAAGTTAGGCCAGGTGAGAACATTGGGACCCACATACAGGTGGCGTTCTCTAAAATTCCTATGCCGGTAATAATACAATAGCTATGGCGTACGAAATAGCCTGGTGCCACTACTATTTGAAAAAAAAATAGTGTTGGCGTTGATGAAAACCAGCGCATCACCAATGAAAGTTGTGTCTTTTTTCACTAGTACAAGTGATTGTATATATGGTGTACACTCACTCATTGTATTTGCGACTGTAGGTGATGGTCGTCCTTGATCCTGCAACAGTCGGTGTCCTCTTCTCAAAACAACTATCATTTGTGGATTAAGAGTGAGTATTGTGCACCCGACGAAAAGTACAATTAAGTAGCTCGTCCATAGCAATCAAATTTAAGAAGTCTACTTCCAAAGATTCAATGGTACTCCCTCCATCCAATAGTATAAGAGCATTTTTCACACTACACTAGTGTAAAAAACGCTCTTATATTATGGGACGAAGGGAATACATCATATAACAAATTTTAACTACACTAACAAAATGTTGCTAATGTACAAGTACAATAATGAGAACTAAAATCTCCATTAACACAGAGAAGGGGGTGTGCTTACCGGGGTGGAGTCGGACGACGGCCAGGACGATGGCCGAGGCGAACGACGAGTTGGGCGGAGACGCGGGCGACGTTGGATGCGGAGGAAGGCGCGGGTGACCGTCACCAGAGTGACGAGCGACATATAGCGCCTGCAACAACTATATATGCGTGGTAGGTGGCAGATAGTTGCGGCGGGTGCCCGGTAGTACCCACCACTCCAAACTTTGATAAATTTTGAAACCATCAGACACGAGTACCTAGATATAGCTGTTGCGGTCGCTTGGAAGCACCCGCCACTGCTTGGCGAGGAACCACTGGCGGGCACATCTATATGCCCGTCAGTGTTGCTTCTCGCCCATGAAGAATTAGCGAGCGTATAACAGTGGCGGGTCCTCAAACAAGCCCTCCTGACAGCGCCCGCCACTCAGTAGAGGCCACCTGTAAGGTTTTTCCCAATAGTGATGGGCCTACCTCGTAGGTATTCCCCAGTCAGCCGTTGGGGTAGGGTTGTTGCGCATGCACGCCATCATGTCTCGGGGGCACGGGGCACGTGGCGCGATAACAATGCCACAGACATTTTGCATCCGAACGGCCAGATGAATATAAGTATTTCCCTTAAGATAATTCTTTTCAAGAAAATAGACATACACACTTAAAATACACCCTAACCTACAACAAACCTATTACGACCAGCCAACCCTTTCCAGCCTCCGCCTCCTCCAAATCCACCCCTTCCCATCCCCGCCGCCGCCGCCACCACCACCGCGGGATGGCCGGTAAGGGAGGCAAGAAGTCCCAGTCCGCTACTGTTCGGTACACCTGCGCGTGCGCAGAGAAAATCGAGGGGCTGGCCGCGGGCACGGAGCATACCAGGAAATGCCAGGCAGCGAAGAAGGTGGCCGAGGCGGCGAAGGCTCGCGAGCTGGAGGCCCAGAGGGCGCGGGAGTTGGAGCTGGAGGCCGCGCGTAGGGGGGGAGCTCCTATACGGCGCATTAAGCGCCGGTACAGGCAACTGGCGCCCACTGGCACTATCTGGTGGGCCGGCCCAGGAACACGCAGAGAAAAAACCTCCCAAAAAAGCTGCTTCCAACAGGATTCGATCTCGCGCCGTTTAGTTATGACGCAGCGTGCCTAAACAGTACATCTACTATAACCTAGTGATTCATTACAGCGCGAGATGGTTAACAACAATACTAACGCACTACTTCTGGTACAAACAATTTAGAAAGACGTAATTTTTTGGAAAAGAAAAAAATCTGAAATAAGTTTTAAAAAATCTCGAATTAGAAAAAAGTTCATGTATTCAAAAACTTTCACCAAATTTTATAAAAGTTCACCATGTATTACATAAAGTTACATTTTTTAAAATATGCTGAACTTTTTCTGGATACATGCTGAACAAAATTTCTCTACACTATGAACATTTTTTATACACACTGAACTTTTTTTCAATGTATGGTGAACAATATTCAAATACACATAGAACTTTTTTTTAAATACGATGAACTCCTTTTGAATACATGCTGAACAAAATTTCTATACATGATGAACATTTTTTTATACAAACTGAACATTTTTTCGATGTATGGTGAACATTTTTCTTCAATACGGTTAACAAAATTTGGAATTCAGAACTATTTTTGAAACGTGAACAAAATTCGAAAACATGAACAACATTTGGAATTTCTAAAAACATTTTCTGAAAATTCAAACGAAATTTCCAAAAATCTGAACATATTTTGGATATTGAAAAAAGTTCATCCAATTCGAAAATAGTTCATCAAATTTTAAAAAGTTCACAGATTTTCAAAAAAAGTTCATTGAATTTGAAAAAAAGTTCATTGAATTTGAAAAAAAATTCATCGATTATGGAAAAAGTTCATGGAATTTGGTGAGAAAAGTTCATCGATTTTGCAAAAAGTTCACCGAATATGAAAAAACTTCATCGATTTTGAAGAAAACTTCATCAAATTTGAAAGAAAGTTCATAAAATTGAAAAAAAGTTCGTCGATGTTGAAAAAGACAGAAAAAGAAAAAGAAAAAGAAAAGGCGAAAAGAAAGAACAGAAAAAAAAGAAAAAAGAAAAACACGTGGTCGTGTAATTTAAAAAGGAAAACAAAAAATGAAAAAGGAAAAAGAACGAATAATAGACAGAAAAACTAAAGCGTAACCATATCCTGCCCTGTGCTCGCGTGGTTGAACTTGCTGTCCTTGATGCGGAGGTAGGTGGTTCGAATCCTGGTAGCGCCCTTTTTTGCGGATTAAGACAAAAAATAAAAACACATAATGGGCCGGCCCAGTTTGCCGCGGGGGGTGTGCGCCCGTTTGCGCACATGCCTGCAACGGGCGCCGTTTAGGGAATGCCGCTATTAAACAACTCAGGTACAGAATCCGATTCCGTTCACCCTTCCATGATTAGCTCAGATTGACTGCAGATTCCGAAATTAGCGCAGATTGACTGGGGATTTGGACGATTTTGGACGGGGTTCTGACGCAATTGTTAGAGCAAGATTTATAATAATCCAATGGCAGATATGGACGGGAGCGCTGACTGCGCCGAGTTGTTAGGAAATTAAAGGGCTTTTACTAGCGAATTAAGTAGTACTGTATTTGTTAACTGCAAAATTGGGTGGGAATAAAGTAGTTGTGCTGAATTAGAGGTAGGTAGTACTGTATTTGTTCTGCTCAACTAGAGGGATTTTACTAGCGAATTAAGTAAGTAGTACTGTATTTGTTAACTGCAAGTATGGACATTTCTCACAGCAGAACAGGCAATTTAGTATTATACAAAATGTTAATGCTCATAAAAGTCTGCTCATGTGTGCTAAGATTGCGTAAGCAAATTTCCAATGGCTGTTCATATGTGCTAAGATTTTCAGTTACAGCAAAAAAAAAAGTACTCGTTTTTTAACTTTTCCTGGCAATCTGGTACAGGCACAAATATGCGAAACTCTTAGGCCTAACTATACTTGGCCAAACCTCAGGCCGGGCCGGGCTTCGGGCCGGGCCTGGCCAAGCCCGACACAAAAAATCCAGGCCCGGGCCCGGCCATCAGGCCTGTGTTTCTGGGCCCGAGCCCGGCCCGAACACCTAAAAGCCCATCAGGCTTCAGGCCGGCCCGGCCCGACCTTCAGTAAACTGCAAAAATGACGAGCCCGGGCCCAGCCCGGCCTTCAGGCTCAAAAACTAGGCCCGAGCCCGGCCCGGAGGTAGCGTCGGGCCAGGCCGGGCCAGGCTTTTTCGGGCCGGGTCGGGCCGGGCTTCCCATGGCCAGGACTAGGCCTAACAAATATGCAAAGCTCTTGAGCTTTGGAGGCCTAATAAACCGGAAAGGAGGGAGAGTCTCCTGTGCAATCAGGATTTTACTCGTATCCTATGCTAGCTGTGGTGATAAATATGCGAAACTCTTAGGCCTAACAAATATGCAAAGCTCTTGAGCTTTGGAGGCCTAATAAACCGGAAAGGAGGGAGAGTCTCCTGTGCAATCAGGATTTTACTCGTATCCTATGCTAGCTGTGGTGATGCTTCCTGCACATATTTTATACCTTCAGTGTAGTAGTAGCCCAACCAATTATCAAAGAATAATAAGTAGTGACAATAGAGTCTCTTATATCACAGAAAAGAAAACCTGCCAAGTAAAAAAGACGGTCAGAATGCACCTTAAATCATTGCATACTATAAATTTTCTCCTAGATAATTTGATCATATACATAAACTAATTACTATGCATTGCAGCAAAGGCGGGCATCAAGGGCAGGAGAACAAAACAGCAAGTGGAGTATCATGGCAAAATAAAGCGCAATGTCAGGAGATTCATCTGTTCTACTGATATAATGTACTCCTTTGACCATATTATGCCTTGCCTATTTTGAACTCCTATGAACATATTACTTCACATATTACCTGCCGTGCTCACATATTACCTGTCACCTGTCTGCTATGTGCATGCCCATGTGATATTCTGCGATGGTTAAGTTCTCTTACTTGTTGAATTTTTTTATCAAACCTGATCAACAATAGAATCCAGAAGGTGCTTCTTGTGAAGCTAATTACAAGCTCACCATAATACAAGTGTCTTTTGATAACACACCGTTTGGAGGTTGATGATGAGGCCCAGCATTAGACATTGGCATTGGGATACCCAAATGTTTGTTGTTTGGCAGGTCATGGTATTCAGGCTGGGGATCAAAGCGGAATATTGGCCTGTCCGTGGCAACAAGCATGCAGCCCCTTTGTCCCACTCTCGGTTTTCCCCAAAATTTGGTAGCGCTCTACCCCTGCTCAACCCTTCGTCCCGCTCTAGGGAAAGAAAGAAGAACAGCGGCACATGGTGAGGAGATGAGAAGCAAAGCAACTCGAGGTCCATGGTGGCACAAGCAAGCACAGATCCCACCGTCGTCTCCCTCTTCCCCTTCACTCTCTACCTTGCGGGTTCCTGGCCGTGGAGATTGGCGGTGTCCTGCTGCTCGCCAGATAGATCCAGAAGAGGTGGGGCTCGACAGCTCAACAACTATGTACTGCGGTGAGGACGGCGCTCGGCAGTGTCACACTGGTCCGTGGTCGCCGTCATGGGCCTCATCCCTTGCTCGGACGGACGCCAACAATGGTTGTCGCCCGGAGGCAACCTCGAGCATTCCATCCATCCTCCCACACGTCGCCGTTGTTGGCCTCATCGCTTGCCTCGACGGACGTGAGCAAAGGACACACATTGTCTGCCCGTCGTGCTTCGGCACTCCTGGCGGCAACAAGGATGCGCGGCCGAAAGGCTCATAACGGGTTTGTGTGCGACCGCGACTCCCATGGCCTCCCGGCGCTGCGATGTAATGTCCACCATCCAAACAAGAATTAGCATTGGTCAATATCCATGAATTCCATGCGGCAAATGCATAAACATCCAAACAGCAAAATTCAGGATGTATCTCAATATCAATGTCTGGTGATTTGATATTGAAGCCAATTCTTTCCAAGGCCTTGAATGTCTACATCCAAATGGAGCACAAGAGAGTTTTCTGGTCAAAAAGAACTATAGATACCCATCAATGAATAAAAATTGGTCAAATTTGGCCTATCGGAGACTTTGAGCTTGCATATTGTGAGACTACTTCAATTACTCTATCGGAGAGTATGAGTTTGCGTATTGAGAGACCACTTCAATTACTCGATTTTCTTTGTGAGAAGACTGAGTTTTCTTGTCCATAAGAACTGGAATTACCCATCAATCAATAGAGAATGGTCAAATTTGGCCTATTGGACTATGGGTTGGCATATTGTGAGACTCCTTCAAATACTCTATTTTCTTTTTGTGCGTGTTTTCGATTGAGTACTGATGTGTATCAGAGTGCCAGACATCAAGTGATTTGGCCGTGGGCATATAAACCTGGTACTGCTAGCTGAAGATACCACCCAATAACCATTCCTATTCAAGTAGTAGTATTAGTACCAAAAATAGTATACACAATTATTTCAACAACATACGTCTCGTAGGAACTATATTAGACAGACAGGTTGGGCCACCTAGCTTGGCCCGGACAAGATGAGTAAAAGGAAGCAAACGGCTCTAGTGTGTACTCTACGGTGAAAACAATTCAGAAAACAAAGATGGTGGTAGTTGGGCCACTCCATCACTTTGGTGCGGAGAATCTAATGTAGAGGCTTCCTAATTTGCGTCAAAACCCAACCATCTATGATATTGATGTATCCATTACAAACAATCAAGCAAACAGACTGGGAACGAATTAAAAAATGCTATCACAAAGAATCAAAGCAAACCGTGCAGGAAGGAATTCGACAATGCTATCACAAACAATCAAAGCAAACCATGGGGAAAGGAATTCAGCAATGAAACTGAGCATACCTCATCTAGTTGCACATATTTGAGGTGAAGGAGGAAACGCCAACACGCCTAATGCTGGCCTGCATATAATAAAATTATGTGAGGCTCATCGCATAACTAAAGATTTCAATACAATATGATAAAATAATTAAGCTACCCTCCTAATTATACATCTGTATTGTTAATATGAACTTCGAAGTACTAGTCAGATTCAATGCACCGCGTTAGCTTTGAGGGCAAATGATGTCACAGAAATTGGAAATTTTTGAACATGCTTTAACGGAGAGAAAAGCAAATATTACAACCACAGCTACACCTCCTGTTTATATAAGGTCAGGTTACAGCAGGGCAATAGAAATGTTTAACAGACACAACTATATTTCCAATGATGAACAACAATGGTTCCTGTTTTTATAACAGACACAACAATATGCAATATGTTACAACAACAACACAAAATACAATACTAATACAGAACTGCACATTTTATTAAAACGGAAGCCATAAATACTTAAACATGAGTGATAAGAACGTGCATCACTCCCAAACGAGTTCATAAATCATGAGATAAAAATATGGGTACTCCCTTCGATCCTATTACTTGTCGCGACAAGTAATATGGATCGGAGGGAGTAGTTTATTTTGCAATGATGGAGAATAATAGGCATGCAGAACTAAAACAACTAAGTTTCTATCATGATCTGCCACGCGCATTCAGCAATGTAAAAAATCCCCGCAAAAAATACATGTCCAACATATACGATTATGAGCTCTTTGGTTCAAAGAACATGTTGGTAGGGGAATTTCCTTTGGTGCCAATATTCATCCATTTGGTTCAAATGAATAGAGAGCAGGGGGAAATGGAGGAATTTCTTTGGATACCAGTTTCAAAGAAAAATTGCAGGAACCATCTGGACCTCATTTTTCAAACTCCTACTACCAAAATCTTGAACAGCATACGTCTCGTAGAAACTATATTAGACAGGCATAGGCTGGACCACCCAGCTTGGCCCGGACAAGATGAGTAAAAGGAAGCAAACAGCTCTAGTGTGTACACTGGGGTGAAAACAATACAGAAAACAAAGATGGTGGTAGTTGGGCCTCTCCATCACTTTGGTCTGGAGAATCTAAGGTAGAGGCTTCCTAATTTGTGTCAAAACCCAACCATCTATGATATTGATGGATCCATTGCAAACAATCAAGCAAACAGAGTGGGAAGGAATTCGACAATGCTATCACAAACAATCAAAGCAAACCGTGCGGAAAGGAATTCAACAATGAGACTGAGCATACCTCATCTAGTTGCACATATTTGAGGTGAAGGAGGAAACACCATCACGCCTCGTGCTGGCTTGCATATAATAACATTCTGTAAGGCTCATCGCATAATAAAGATTTGAATACAACATGATATAACAATTAAGCTACCCTCCTATACTTCTGTATAGTTAATATGAACTTCAAACTGCTAGTCAGATTCAATGCACCTCGCTTGCTTTTGAGGCAAAATAATGTCACAGAAATTGGAAAATTTTAAACATGCTTTAACAGAGAGAAAAAAGCAAATATTCACAGCTAGACCGCCTGTTTATATAAGGTCAGGTTATACAAAAGGGCCATAGAGATGTTTAACAGACAACTATATTTCCAATGATGAACGTGGAAGTTGTATAACAGATACAACTATACGCAACATGTAATAACAAGAAAAAATGGTGACTGTCAACTCATGAAACGATGGAAACATACATCTGCTATGCTAATAACTACAGCATATTGCTCCTAACTTTTCTATCTACCAAGAGGTACGACTACATCTGTATAAACAAAAAAATAATTGACCCTTCTTACACTTCTATGGTAAAAGTAACACAAAATAAAATACTAACACAGAACTGCACATTTCATTAGCACCGAAGCCATAAATACTTGAACATGAGTGGTAAGAATGTGCATCGCTCCCAAACCAGTTCATAAATCAAGAGATAAAAATATGAGTGGTTTATTTTGCAATGATGGAAAATAATAGGCACGTAGAACTAAAATGACCAAGTTCCTACAACTGCCACACTTACTCTGCAATGCAGAACATCCCCGCAAAAACCATCTGGACCTCATTTTCCGAACTCCTACTACCGAGGTCTTTAATTGCGTAATAGCATCCTAGATTTGACCACATTTTTATTAATAATCCCGAGTTTTGTGAACCAAATACAGTTGACAAAATTCCTATGTTTTCTTATCACACGCATTTCTACCTTATTCTTGTGTCTATTCCTACATATCATCAGAACAAAACATGCCCTTAAATTTTAAAGAATTAACACTATAATAAATATATTTTTAATGAGGAACATTAGAAGTATGATATTCAAAACTCATTTTCCCACGATGTAGAATCATATCGTAATATATATAAAGCATGTACAATTATGTCTTAATAAACTTATTATTTTCTCATAATGTAAAATCATAAGACATCTACAGCATATACAGTCAAGTTTCAATTGTACAATATCAACACAGTTATGTACTCCCTCGGTTCATAATTATAAGATGTTTTGGATATTCCAATATAGACTACATACAGACAGAAATGAATGAACAAACACACTAAAATGTGTCTATATCCATCCTATTTACAAAGAAGTTAGAACATCTTATATTTGTGAAGGGAGGGAGTAGTATATTATACTAGTCGCCGTGATAACATACATGTACAAACATCATCTTGTCCAACGATGTGTAGTTTCTCACTGATGTACAATCATAAAACATGTACAACGCATATACCTAAAATTTAATAAATATTATAGTTCTATAATAATAATTGTACAATGCTAACATAGTTATATGGTTAATTTAGCTAGTTACTTGATTAAGAAATAACATGTGTAGGCTATTATCTTGTTTAAAAATGTATACCGAGGCTTAGTTTGTGGATTGCTGAACTATGATTAGTGTTAACTACTCTGCAATAATCACTGCAGTAAGGAAAAAAGATGAGCAGACAATAAAATAGGCAAAAGCTGGAATGTAATAATCCACGGCAATGCCAAACACAGCCTAAATTTACAATAGTGTGTACTAATCTCTTTCAAAAGTCAATTTCTCTAAGTTTCGTTTGTAGAAAATGATAATAAAATATCGACAACCAAAATACCACATGGATCATTGACTAACGTGCTAAAAGGCCCCACAGGAGGTAGGGGGTCTGAGGAAGGATTATACAAGGCAACCCTTACCCCTACACAGTGCAATGCAGAGAGGCCACGTCAAACCCAGGACCTCTTGGCACAAGTTGGGGCCCGTCCTTCACATCAAATGCTATATCCATAATATATTTTCGTATTTATTTATTTATTAGTATTATTGAAATTGATATTCCTTTTTCTATAAATTCTATAAACTTGTTAAAAAAATAGAAAAATTATATTTCTATAAATTATATACACCTTTTAAAAAGAAAACGGAGTGAGTAAAATTGTGAGTGATAAACATGGAATCACATATCATCATCTGTAAGGCTTAATTTGCACTAATCTAAAATCATAGACATGTAGAACAAATAGAAAAATAATCGATAAAAGTGAATAATTATTATTATTATTATAAAAAATAGCCACAAAATAACATGGTCACACTTAATTACCTTGGTACCAATAAAAACATTTAAGCCATATAATTTTATCAAACTATCCAAAAACCAGTAAGTCTGTTCCTTGTGGTATTTTATCGATTATCATGGCTAGCCTCCAAGCAAAATATCAATCTCCTCAGGCAACCATTGCACCTCACTGGCCTGCTCCAAACCACTACCTCGCATGCGGATGTCATCATCCTGCATCAGAGATCTGAAGCTGATTATGGCTTATCTTCAGCCAAGGCTACAGTAGATCATAGCAGATCAAACAGATCTAGGCTTCTGCTACAGACATCAAACAGTAGCCGCATTATAAGGCTAGGGAGCTCGCCTGGGGTAGGTAGACGAGAAAGCTAGATCCAAATTTCTCAGTGGGAGAACTCGATCGACCCACCGTGCCACCACAGCCACCGGGTTATAGCAAAATTACCTCTGGTTAATCACATCGCCGGTAGCATGTATCAGCCACTAGCCAAGGCCCTAGCAGTGGAGACCGGCACGTCTCTCCTTGCAGATCTGAGTCACCCACCGGTACCTTCAGATCTGTCGCGGTCAACGCCATAGAGGGATGCGCCTCCGGTAGATCTGCGACAATTATATTGCCGTCCTGGAGTCTATAGAGAACAGTCACCGGCGCAGGGCGGCGACGGACCGCCCCTCCCATCAGTCAGATCAACTCACCAGTTTGTCATCAGGCCTCGACAGAGGCCGGCCATGGAAGTCAGCTACCATCGCACCGTCTCTGCATCGGGAAATTCGGAAGGATGACCGGGCCTCCGCGCCTCCAACTCCTCCATTCACAGGAGGCGCAGAAACCGGGAAAACTTGCCCCGAGCACCAGAAGCTCGCCCGAGCGCGTCAAACGCACCGCCGAAGGTACGGCGGCAGCGTCGCGTACGAGGGAAGGAAGGGGCCTGCGGCGGCGGCCAGGTGGTGATGCGGCGTCGGACAGGGCATGAGGCAGGCGGCGTATAGGGTTTGAGAGGCGTGCAGAGGAACGAGAGAGATGGGGATTCCGGCTCTGTTCGATGCCAAAACAATATCGCGACCTAAAACTCGCTGCGCGTTATAGTATACGGAAAGCGACTGCATGTGGAAAAGCGGGCGCCGTACACCGGTGCACCGGGTGTAGGCCCATTTGTCCGTCTCACTTTTCTCGTGACGCATAACTTTGCTGCTTACGTCCTGTACTTTTTGCCTGACTCTTTTTTGAGGTTAGCGCATTCACTCGATTTTGTTAGATCCGTATTCTCTCTTGACTTTTCTCCTTGTACTTTTGTTTTCTCTTTTTTCTTTAGAGTTGGTATTTTTCTGTTTCTAACATCACACACTCTGCTAACTTTAATAAGGAAACACATGCTCAACTGCTAGAGCTAACGCGGCCGCAAATCGGTCTCTATTAAGGAAAAACATGCTCAACTGCTAGATCAAACACAGCCGCAAATCGGACTCTATCCCTTCGCGGACACAGGGACCGGCATTTCAAAAGAAAATTGAATAAATCAGACGAAATTTATGCAAACGGGACCTAATTCATGCAAAGTTTAACATACTCCCTCCTTTTCGTAATACTCCCTTGGTTCCATAATGTGAGACCTTTTAACTTTTTTTATTCGTATGTATCTAGACATATTTTAGTATGCACATGTTCACTCACTTTATTATGTATGTAGTCAACATTTTGAAATAGCTAAAAGGTCTTATATTAGGGAACGGAGGGAGTATATTGTTTCGTCCGGTGGGCTGCTTGAAGGCAGGAGGTTCCCACCGAGCTGTCTGGGCCTTCCAGGCGCTTTCCATTGCGCAGTACTTCTGTACGGTGTGTGTCAGATCTGTAAAGTGCAGTATGCGGCGGCGGTTGAGGGCGTTAACGATTTCCTCGTCCGTACAGTTGCGGCAAAATACTGAAACCGCGTCGTCGTCGCAACAATCTTTGATCTTGTTTTTAACAAGGAGGAATCTAGCCCAAAAGTGATGGACCGTTTCCTCAGGTTGCTGTCGTACGTATTAGGTCGCATACATCTGGAGGACTTGAATTGCTTGGGGAATATTGCTTGTGGTGGGTGGGCGGGTTAAAATCCGAACCCTGACCCACTATTGCATCCGGAGTTTGAAGAATTTCTGAGGTCACCAGCCCAGGATCCGGAGTGTCCTGGTGGCTTTTGGACTCAACGCCCAGTCTTATGTTCGGAGGACATGAGGTCTCTTCCCGAAGATGGGTATCCGGCTCGCAGGACTCGGAAATCCGAACATAGCTTGTTCTTAACTTAGGGGGAGAAGTATTCTCGGCTTGTTCCTCCACGACCGCTACCAGATGGGTGATCGACGGGGACCTGATTTCCCTCTAATCGGGTTTAAGCCCAATCTGATCGTAGTCTGTTGCAACTCCTAGGGCGACGATGCGATCTAGTAGCTCGTTTAAGGATGAGACATCTGTTGGATCCAACTTTTCAGAGTGTTCAAGGCCGATGCGAAGACGATGTTTAGCGATTTCGAGGGCTGCCTTTGGCTTAAAAGCCGCGCGGGCGCTGAGGGAGTCCTGGACTAAGGGGTCCTCGGGCGTCCGGCCTGTTATCCATGGGCCGGACTGATGGGTTGTGAAGACATGAAGGCCGAAGACTGTACCCATGTCCGGATAGGACTCTCCTTGGTGTGGAAGGCAAGCTTGGCGATCAACTATGAAGATTCATTTCTATGTAACCGACCCTATGTAACCCTAGATCTCCCCGGTGTCTATATAAACCGGAGGACTTAGTCCGAATAAGGAGAGATACTCATTACCATAGTCATACAGGCTAGACTTCTAGGGTTTAGCCACTACGATCTCGTGGTAGATCAACTCTTGTAATACTCATATTCATCAAGATCAATCAAGCAGGAAGTAGGGTATTACCTCCATAGAGAGGGCCCGAACCTAGGTAAACATCGTGTCCCCTGTCTCCTGTTACCATCGACCTTAGACGCACAGTTCAGGACCCCATACCCGAGATCCGCCGGTTTTGACACCGACATTGGTGCTTTCATTGAGAGTTCCACTATACCGTCGACAAAAGGTTCGATGGCCCCCTCGATCGTCTATAGTGACGTTGTCCAAGGGGAAACCTTCCTCCCCGGACAGGTTTTCGTATTCGACGGCTTCATACTGCGGGCCAACTCGCTCGGCCATCTAGAGAAGATCGATGGCTACGCCCCTGGCCACCAGGTCAGATTCGGAAGCTTGAATTACGTCACGGATATCTGTGGAGACTTGATCTTCAACGGATTTGAGACCACGGCGATCGCTCCCCCTCGCTCCGATGAACATGACTTAAATCTGTCATCGGACCATATTCAGGAGATGGTTCCTGTAACTGCTACGACCTTAGATCTGGAGCAGATTGCGCCATCCGAAGCCACCGAGTCTGCGGTGTTGGAGCCGCACACAGACTCGACACCTGGGAATATCTGCGTCAACGGAACTTCGGAATCGCCTCCGGCTATAAATTCCGAACTGCGCACGCCCGCGGACGCCGAACTTGATCGTTTATTGATCTTCAAATTCAGCGCCGCATACATCTTTCAGCACTCACCTTTGGGCGATGTGCTGAACTCTTTTAAGAACCTATCCTTGGCGGGGAACTCGCAGCCGAACTATGTCCGGTTTGAACTAGGGGCTGAGGATGGAGAATTTAGCTTCCCACCCGCCACCCACTTAATAGCTACTGTCGAAGACTTAATCGACATGCTTGATTATGTCTCCGAAGACATCGACGGTATGGACGACGATGTCGACAAGGAGCAAGGCCAGGACCCGCCATTCACTGGACGACGGACGGCCACTTCCTCATATGACGTCTACATGGTAGACACGCCGAAAAATAATAACGGCGGTGACCAGGAAAACCCAGAAAAGGAGGACCTTCCTAAAACACAACCAAAGCACTAGCGTCAGTGGCACCGCTCTAAATCCCGCCGGCACAGGAGACGACAACACTCCAGATGGTGCCGAAGACACAGAAGACCCCGATGAACAAACTGCTGAACAAGACAATCGGGAATCAGGGCATGTCAGCCCTGACGAATAGGCCATAGAAGAAGACTTGGAGGTCGATATCTATCGTCTGCCCTCCGAGGAGGAGATGAAACTCGGCAAAGAAGACTTCATCGTGCCTGAGGAGCCTCTGGAGCAGGAGCGTGTTAAGCTTCATCTCATAGCCACTGCAACGAGCCTGAAAAAGAACAACAGCAGCTTCAAGCTGAACAAGACCTGCTCGTCAACAGATGGACCGATGTCCTGGCAGCCGAATAATACGGCCTCAAGCGTCTAGCCAAGAGCTACCCGAAAGGCAGACCGCTACCTCAGTTTGATGAGGAGGCGCCTGATACGTCCATTTTGCATCATGCTTTTATATCAATATTTATTACATTATGGGCTGTTATTACACATTATATCTCAATACTTATGGCTATTCTCTCTTATTTTACAAGGTTTACCATGAAGAGGGGGGATGCCGGCAGCTGGAATTCTGGCTGGAAAAGGAGCAAATATTGGAAACCTATTCTGCACAGCTCCAAAAATCCTGAAACTCCACGGAAGTCAGTTTTGGAATTAATAAGAATTACTGAGCGAAGAAAACACCAGAGGGGGCCCACACCCTGGCCAGGAGGGTGGGGGGCGCCCCCTGTCTCCTGGGCCCCCTGGTGGCCCTCCGGTGCCCATCTTCTGCTATATGAAGGCTTTTACCCTGGAAAAAATCAGAGGCAAGCTTACGGGATGAAACTCCGCCGCCACGAGGCGGAACCTTGGCAACCAATCTAGGGCTCTGGCAGAGCTATTCTGCAGGGGAAACTTCCCTCCGGGAGGGGGAAATCATCACCATCGTCATCACCAACGATCCTCTCTTCGGGAGGGGGTCAATCTCCATCAACATCTTCACCAGCACCATCTCCTCTCAAAACCCTAGTTCATATCTTGTATCCAGTCTTGTATCAAAACCACAAATTGGTACCTGTGGGTTGCTAGTAGTGTTGATTACTCCTCGTAGTTGATGCTAATTGGTTTACTTGGTGGAAGATCATATGTTCAGATCCTTAATACATATTATTACTCCTCTGATTATGAACACGAATATGCTTTGTGAGTAGTTACGTTTGTTCCTGAGGACATGGTTGAAGTCTTGCTATTAGTAGCCATGTGAATTTGGTATTCGTTCGATATTTTGATGAGATGTATGTTGTCTTTCCTCTAGTGGTGTTATGTGAACGTCGACTACATGACACTTCACCATTATTTGGGCCTAGAGGAAGGCATTGGGAAGTAATAAGTAGATGGTGGGTTGCTAGAGTGACATAAGCTTAGACCCTAGTTTATGTGTTGCTTCGTAAGGGGCTGATTTGGATCCATATGTTTAATGTTGTGGTTAGGTTTACCTTAATACTTCTTTTGTAGTTGTGGATGCTTGCAATAGGGGTTAATCATAAGTGGGATGCTTGTCCAAGTAAGGGCAGTACCCAAGCACCGGTCCACCCACATATCAAATTATCAAAGTACCGAACGTGAATCATATGAGCGTGATGAAAACTAGCTTGACGATAATTCCCATGTGTCCTCGGGAGCTCTTTTCTCATTATAAGAAATTGGTCAGGCTTGTCCTTTGCTACAAAAAGGATTGGGCCACCTTGCTGCACTTTATTTACTTTCATTGCTTGTTACCCGTTACAATTTATCTTATCACAAAACTATCTGTTACCTACAATTTCAGTGCTTGCAGAGAAAACCTTACTGAAAACCGCTTGTCATATCCTCTGCTCCTCGTTGGGTTCGACACTCTTACTTATCAAAAGGACTATGATAGATCCCCTATACTTGTGGGTCATCAAGACTCTTTTCTGGCGCCGTTGTCGGGGAGTGAAGCGCCTTTGGTGAGTGGAACTTGGTAAGGAAACATTTATATAGTGTGCTGAAATTTCTGTCACTTGTTACTATGGAAACTAATCCTTTGAGGGGCGGGGTATCTTCACCCCGACCACAAGAGCAAAGAGTTTCTCCTCAACCTACTGAACCTACTGAAAATATTTACTTTGAGATTCCTTCGGGTATGATAGAGAAACTGCTAGCTAATCCCTTTGCAGGAGATGGAACATTGCATCCCGACTTACACCTTATCTTTGTGGATGAAGTTTGTGGATTATTTAAGCTTGCAGGTATTCCCGATGATGTTGTCAAAAGGAAGGTCTTCCCTTTATCTTTGAAGGGGGATGCATTGACATGGTATAGGCTATGTGATGATACGGGATCTTGGAATTATAAACATTGAAGTTGGAATTTCACCAGAAGTTCTATCCTATGCATCTTGTTCATCATGATCGTAATTACATATATAATTTTTGGCCTCGCGAAGGAGAGAGCATCGCTCAAGCTTGGGGGAGGCTTAAGTCAATGTTATATTCATGCCCCAATCATGAGCTCTCTAGAGAAATGATTATTCAAAAATTTTATGCTCGGCTTTCTCCTAACGATCGCAACATGCTCGATACTTCCTGTGCTGGTTCTTATATGCTGAAGACTATTGAATTCAAATGGGATCTATTAAAAGAATTAAACGCAACTCTGAATATTGGGGTTCCGACGATGGTAAGGAGTCGGGTATGACACCTAAGTTTGATTGTGTCAAATCTTTTATGGATACCGATGCCTTTCGTGGATTTAGCGCTAAGTATGGACTTGACTCTGAGATAGTAGCTACTTTTTGTGAATCTTTTGCTACTCACGTTGATCTTCCTAAGGAGAAGTGGTTTAAATATAACCCTCCCATTGAAGTAAAAGTAGTCGCACCTATTACAGTTGAAGAAAAGACCGTCACTTATAATGATCCTATTGTTCCTACTACTTATGTTGAGAAACCTCCTTTTCCTGTTAGGATAAAGGATCATGCTAAAACTTCAACTGATGTTCGTAAGAGTAATACTAGGACTTATACACCTCCTGAGCAAATCAAAGTTGAACCTAGTATTGCTATGGTTAAAGATCTCTTGGATGATGATTTAGATGGGCATGTTATTTATTTCTATGGTGAGACTGCTAATATTGTTAGACCAGATGCTAAGATACATAGACCTATTGTAGGCATGTCTATTATTTCTGTTAAAATAGGAGATCATTGTTATCATGGGCTATGTGATATGGGTGCTAGTGCTAGTGCAATACCCTATGACTTATATAAAGAAATTATGCATGATATTGCACCCGCTAAATTGGAAGGTATTGATGTTACTATCAAGCTTGCCAATAGAGATACTATTTCACCAGTTGGGATTGTTAGAGATGTTGAAGTCTTGTGTGGGAAGGTTAAATATCCTACTGATTTTCTTGTTCTTAGTTCCCCACAAGATGATTTTTGTCCCATTATTTTTGGTAGACCCTTCTTGAATACTGTTAATGCTAGGATTGATTGTGAAAAGGATATTGTTACAATTGGCTTAGGGGATATGTCTCATGAGTTTAATTTTGCTAAGTTTCATAGACAACCCCGTGATAAAGAATCACCTAGTAAGGATGAGATTATTGGTCTTGATTCTATTGCAGTGCCTCCCACTTATCCGTTAGAACAATATTTGCCAGACCATGAAAATGATATGTTTATGAATGAAATAAGGGAAATAGATAAAGTGTTCCTTCAACAGGAACCTATTCTAAAACACAACTTACCTGTTGAAATCCTAGGGGATCCCCCTCCACCCAAGGGTGATCCCGTGTTTGAGTTCAAACCATTACCTGATAATCTTAAGTATGCTTATCTTGATGAAAAGAAAATATATTCTGTTATTATTAGTGCTAATTTTTCAGAGCAAGAAGAAGAAAGATTATTGAAAACTCTGAAGAAGCACCGCGCTGCTATTGGATATACTCTAGATGATCTCAAGGGCATTAGTCCCACGCTATGCCAACACAAAATTAAATTGGAGGAAAGTGCCAAACCAGTTAGAGATCCTCGACGACGATTGAATCCTAAGATGACAGAAGTGGTGAGAAAGGAGATACTAAAGCTCCTTGAGGCAGGTATAATTTATCTCACTGCTGATAGTGATTGGGTAAGCCATATCCATTGTGTTCCTAAAAAGGGAGGTATTACTGTCGTTCCTAATGATAAAGATGAACTGATCCCGCAAAGAATTATTACAGGTTATAGGATGGTAATTGATTTCCGTAAATTAAAGAAAGCTACTAAGAAAGATCATTACCCTTTACCTTTTATTGATCAAATGCTAGAAAGACTATCCAAGCACACACATTTCTGCTTTCTAGATGGTTATTCTGGTTTCTCTCAAATACATGTGTCAGCGGGGGATCAATCAAAAACTACTTTTACTTGCCCTTTCGATACTTTTGCTTATAGGCGTATGCCTTTTGGTTTATGTAATGCACCTGCTACCTTTCAAAGATGCATGATGGCTATATTCTCTGACTTTTGTGAAAAGATTCATGGATGATTTCTCCGTTTATGGACCCTCTTTTGATGATTGCTTGAGCAACCTTGATCGAGTTTTGCAGAGATGTGAAGACACTAGTCTCGTACTGAATTGGGAAAAGTGCCACTTTATGGTTAATGAAGGCATTGTCTTGGGGCATAAGATTTCCGAGAGAGGTGTTGAAGTTGATAAAGCTAAAGTTGATGCTATTGAAAAGATGCCATGTCCCAAGGACATAAAAGATATAAGAAGTTTCCTTGGTCACGTCGGTTTTTATAGGAGGTTCATTAAGGACTTTTTTAAAATCTCTAGGCCTCTCACTAATTTATTGCAAAAAGATACTCCTTTTGTCTTTGATGATGATTGCGTACAAGCATTTGAAATACTTAAGAAAGCTTTGATCACTGCACCTATTGTTCAGCCACCTGATTGGAATTTACTTTTGAAATTATGTGTGATGCTAGCGATTATGTTGTAGGTGTTGTTCTAGGGCAAAGAGTTGATAAGAAGTTGAATGTTATCCAGTATGCTAGTAAGACTCTTAATACTGCCCAGAGAAATTATGCTACTACTGAAAAAGAGTTCTTAGCAGTTGTGTTTGCATGTTATAAGTTTAGACCTTATATTGTTGACTCTAAAGTAACTATTCACACTGATCGTGATGCTATTAAATATCTTATGGAAAAGAAAGATGCTAAACCTAGACTGATTAGATGGGTTCTCTTGCTTCAAGAGTTTGATTTGCATATTATTGATAGAAAGGGAGCCGAGAACCCCGTTACAGATAACTTGTCTAGGTTAGAGAATGTTCTTGATGACCCACTGCCTATTGATGATAGCTTTCCTGATGAACAATTAGCAGTCATTAATGCTTCTCGTACTGCTCCTTGGTATGCTGATTATGCTAATTACATTGTTGCTAAATTTATACCACCTAGTTTCACATACCAGCAAAAGAAAAAGTTCTTTTATGATTTAAGACATTACTTCTGGGATGACCCACACCTTTATAAAGAAGGAGTAGATGGTGTTATTAGACGTTGTGTATCTGAGCATGAACAGGAACAAATCCTACGCAAGTGTCACTCTGAATCATATGGAGGACACCACGCTGGAGATAGAACTGCACATAAGGTATTGCAATCTGGTTTTTATTGGCCTACTCTCTTCAAAGATGCTCGTAAGTTTGTCTTATCTTGTGATGAATGTCAAAGAATTGGTAATATTAGTATACGTCAAGAAATGCCTATGAATTATTCTCTTGTTATTGGACCATTTGATGTTTGAGCTTTGATTATATGGGAACTTTTCCTGCCTCTAATGGTTACACACATTTTTTAGTTGAAGCTATTCCAACTAGTAGTGCTGATCATAACACCTCTATTAAGATGCTTAAAGAAGTTATTTTTCCGAGGTTTGGAGTCCCTAGATATCTTATGACTGATGGTGGTTCACATTTTATTCATGGTGCTTTCCGTAAGATGCTTGCTAAGTATGATGTTAATCATAGAATCACATCTCCTTATCACCCGCAGTCTAGTGGTCAAGTAGAGTTGAGCAATAGAGAGCTCAAATTAATTTTGCAAAAGACTGTGAATAGATCTAGAAAGAATTGGTCTAAAAAACTTGATGATGCATTATGGGCCTATAGAACTGCATACAAAAATCCTATGGGCATGTCTCCGTATAAGATGGTTTATGGAAAAGCATGTCACTTACCTCTAGAACTTGAACATAAAGCATATTGGGCTATTAAAGAGCTCAACTATGACTTCAAACTTGCCGGTGAGAAGAGGTTATTTGATACTAGCTCACTTGATGAATGGAGAACCCAAGCCTATGAGAATGCCAAGCTATTGAACATATAAAGGATGAGCTAGTGCGCCCAACTAGCGGCACCAGCCACGTCTCCTTTTATTCACCATGAACAGTGTGCGCGGAGAGCAGAGCCAGCGAGCGAGCGAAAGAAAACCAGTTGCGCGTCCCGTCTCACCTAGACCACCTCTCGTCCCAGCACCCTTCCCCAATCCGCTGCCTCCTTTCCTCCCCCAATCCCCACCTCTGCTCCTCCTCCTCCCCCAATCGCCCCCATCTCCTCCTCCGTCTCCACTTATGGTCGGGGCGCCGCCTCCTCTCTACCTCGTGCCCTCCTCCTCCCACTCCGCCACCTCCGCTTGCGCTGCACGCCGCTGCTCCGAGGACCATTGACGAGGTGAGGACAGCGGTGCCATCGGACCTGCCGACCCGGAGCCCGCGCCCTCCTGACCAAGCACCGTCCGCCTCCTCCCCCTCCCCTTCCCATCCATGCTCGCGGCCGTCCCCGGCCACGCCGGCCGCCATCGCATCATCGCACGTGAGCAGCCTCTCTCCCCGGCTTCCTGCCTTCTCTCTCTCATGGTTGTCTCTGGTAGGCTAGGGTTTCTCTCCGGGACGGGGACGCCGTGGATTTCGCAGGACGTGTGTCCGTCCGTATGTCGGCCGCCCTAAATTTGATGCCTTTTCTGGTTCGCAGGGAGGGACTTGGTCGGGTGCTTTCGTTCTCCAGCCAGCTCAGGAACAATGGCGGTGGTAAAGCCCTCCTCTCCTCTCCTCGATTCCTTAGATTTTCTGCATGAAACGATTCTTTGTAGTCACAGCCAAGAAGAGACCGAGTATGCTTAGTTGGTTTCTTTTTCTTCATATATGTTGTTAGATCTTAGATGTGCTGCCATCTTGCTGTAGGCAGTGCAATTTCTCCTGCAATCTGGAAACTTTGGTTTCTGTATTGTTTTTTAGGAGTTGCCAAATGTGATCTTTGGACAAGGGAGTGATGGTTAGCCCTTAGCAGTCTTCAATTCTGGATCACTTCAATTGATAATTGCTTCATTAATGTGATTTTTTTTCTTGTTTGGCATAATCCCACACTTCAGGATCTGGCAAGAATTAATTGGATAGTCTAGGTCTGGTCGTGCGTTAAATGGTGAAGGGGCCGCCCACAAGGTACTAGGTCCAATTTCATCGAAATGCTACATCTACCTGCTGCCTAATACACTTGTTCACATACAGTTTTTTGCTTTTGTTTTCACTGATTCACTTTTCTCGGCATCTTTGTGTGGGTCTCTTTTTATGGCCAGCTTGACAATTTGGAGTCGTTCAACTCAGAAAGAACAAAGAATGCTCATGTCAACCTTGGTTTTTTTACAGTAGTTGGTAATCACTCTGAACAATAGTAGATCGGTAAAGCCAATAGTAGTTAGTTTGAGGCTGCTTTTATCTCTCCTACAATAGTTCATTTCAATTGTTCTTAGTTTTTACTGTAGTTGTTAATTTGATTACCTATTTACAAGAAATAAAAATCATTCATATATGCCATCTTATTCTTATGCAATAATCTGAAATCTATCTTGTCATACCAGGTCTCCTGTTTTCAGGGGCCATAACTATAACTACAGTTTTAACTGATGCGATTAAGGATGGTGTTGGTCGGCCACGTCCAGATTCCTTTTGGCGCTGTTTTCCTGTCAGAGTATCCTTCACACATAGCAATACTATTCTCATTAGCTCATCCATGGCAATACCGTTCTATGCACTAATCGGCAATGACACAACTCCACATAGCGAGTACTAGAAAGCATGATAATGTTTTAGGGCATTTTTCTACTTTGTGCAAGAAATTTAATTTGATGGGATATGCGACCTGTTCTCTCTTGATTATGTGCGATTTGATGGATATGTGACCTGTTCTCTCTTGATTATGTGTGGATTTTAATACACAGTTATTTCTCTAGAAGGTAACTTGATTGACATTGTTTTGTTATTTCTATGTGCAGAAAATGCGAGCTCGGCTGATGGATTGCATACTATTTGGCTGAGTTGTTTTGTTCTAAAGATACAATCAAGCTGAAGACTTCTTTTGTATGGAAATTCACTATGGAAACTGAAATAATGGTACTCTGCACAACCGTTGACTTTCTTGCATCGATTCTTCATTCTATAAGTCACACCTTTTCTATTTTGTAAAAGAAGAGTGAGCTCATGCTTGAACTTCCACCATATATGTTAACACTTGGATACTGTATCAACCCTCTGATCCTTCATAGTTTTCCCTTGCATTGCCTCCTTTAACTCTTCAGCTGGACCTTTGAAAAGAATAGTTTTTTCGTTATATAATTTATTATGTTTTGTTTCGTTATCGAGAGGTAGAATGTAAAGTAGGCTGCTATTTTCATTCTATTCATCTGCAGATATTTGATATAAGTGAATATATACCTTTTGGTAGGTGAATGTATCTCCATTAATATCACTGATATATTTGAGCTTCAGAGAAGGATATCTATGCCATTTTGTTTTGGTTTTTGAACAAAAGAGTGTTGTATGTGTATCGTTAAGAGGATGAAGCAGCAAAATTACCAATTTAGCAGGATGTGGCTGATACGTACAGAGTGGATTTACTTAGGTCTCGTGTTACTACTATTTCTTTCGTTGTAAAACTGCAATGCGACAAAGTTTATAGATTTATCAACCATGCTTTTGGTGCCAGTAGTTTTGACTGTAGCTGATGTGCAACTCCGTGTGTCTGTGATCTATTGTTTAAATATAATATAACATTCTGAAATTGTTAGTTGTTCTCTATGTATGAGAAATCATGAAAGAACTGTCTGCTAGGGGTAAATAATCTTTTCGGTTGTTCGATAAAATAGTTAGGCTGCTACCCTCTCATATATTTTTATTCTCTTTTGAACAAATTCCTAGCCTTGAATACTATTTTCTCCATGGTTTTTATGTTGTGCATTCTACAATGCAGGGTACTGAATCAACAGTTACATGAAAGTTTGATGCCGTGTGAGTAGCAGAAACTGAAAGAATAAGCATTAGTCCTCAGAGAAGAGGTTGACATTATATGCCCCTTCAGGTAATCAATTTGCGTCTTTAATCTTTCCGTGTTTTTCTTTTGTTTTTTTACTTTAAAATAGAATAACGACAGCCAAGCTAATTCCATTTTTTGTGCATGATATATTTTGATCTCAAATGCATTTCAATGGCTCGATGTTCCATTCAATCTTTTTTTGCCATGTATCTTCCATTTAGACATACTGGATGACCAACTCTTCATATTTCTGTCATGTATTTTCCAATTAGATGGAAACTAATAACCAAGGAAACTTATTTTAACAGTTGCAGCAGCACCTACTAATATTTGCCAATAAATTATCCATGATATGTATCTTCCAGTTTATTAATTACCAAAAAATGAGGATAACAGTGGACACCCCAAACTGTATCTCTGAATCTTAATTGTTCAACCTTAATGCTTGAAATGTTCCACATGATGTTTGTTGGTAGAAAGATTCAAGCATATATGCACTTGGAATGCCTTGGTAATTGATGATTTTGCCATTTGGAGCCCACTTAGGATGCTTTGGTAATTAGCAAAATGAAACTGTTCAAGCAAAATCATTTTATCATTAACACTCTTGGCATTCTCTTGCATCAGAAGGGACCAATGGTTTTGCCATTTGGGAGCTCATGCTTATGGTTAGTTGTACAGCTATAATTTCTCTGTGCATACACTTTTTCCTTAGAGAATTAGAATCATTTGTTCCTGGTAGTCTCATTTTACTTGTTCATTTGTTCCTCTGGTTTTTTCTTCTCATGTTGCTTTATTCCATATTTTGCTCATGTGCTGCAGTGCTCGCTTTTGTCTTTCCTCTGATGTTCATCGTCTCAAGGCTACTGGCCTAGAAGTAGTCATATGCAAGTTCTGGTTATCGCCCCTATCCTCTTTCCTGCAGGTATGCAGGAATCTCTTATCTAGATTCTAGCTATACATCCTTTACTATATACAGCTAATAATTTCGTAATGTTGTTCGCAGAGTGTGCTGCTTATTCTCTCAATTCCTCTGAAGTCTGTACTTCCTGCTCAATTTGGAATGCATGATCAGAGAGATATGGCGAGGGAGGTGGAGAGGAAGTTGTTGGTGATCTTGAAGAATGGCAAGACGCCGAGCGATGCGCCGCTGCACCAACTGCCCAAGACGCTGAGCGGCGCGCAGCTGCTGCCGCTGCCCAAGAAGATGACAAGCACAAATGATGGTTTGATCTGTGTGCAGTTGCTTTATTTATTTCTTAATCAGTGGAGATCATTTTTATTAATTATTTTGACACGACCTCTATGCTTTCTGTCAAGAGATTGTTTTTGTACTTGCTTATTTATTGTTATCTACCATTTTTAAATCTTCTGCAGCATAGCATGTGCAGTACTATACTCCTATTATGCAAAGACTTCGGGAGGATTAGCAGTTTCAAATTCTACTATCGAGTTGTTTGCTCTTTTTGAATTACAAATGCCTACCCAAGGTGTTATTTTCTCACATCCTAACCTTTTAAGATAATATTCAGATGAACTTCTGCATGCAATGTCCTGGGCATGTGCTTTTGAGCAATTTTTGAATAAAGATACCGACATTTTTTGTTTCTATTTCCAGCACAGCTTACTCTAACCAATCCTATTACTATTTGTGTTCCTGAGATTTCCACTAATTTCGAGCAATATTTGAATAAAGATATCGACATTTTATTGTGTCACTTGTGTTTACTTTTTTTCAATGCAAGTTTACAGCTACTCGGAGTTCCTAATTGTAGACTCACCTATCTTGTCCTACCGGTGATCTAAATTGTGGCATTATTACCTTAAGAAGATATTTGCATTTAATTTCCTTTATATATAAGGGGTATAAGTTCTTACCAAATATACTCAAATATACGATTATTAAAAAAATGCAAATATTTTCAACAGGAACATGGTTTTAAACGGGTCTTTGCGCCATTTGGCGCAACTGGTCATCTAGTTCAAAGAAAAAGTCAAACGCTGACATGACAAAAGGATACAAAAGCGAGAATTTAACGTAGGTGATTATGTGTTATTATTCAACTCTTGTTTAAGATTTTTTGCAGGAAAACTTCTCTCTAAACGGGAACGTCCTTACGTTATCGAGGAGGTCTATCGTTTCGGTGCCATAGAAAACAACAACTTCAAAGGCACAAGTCTGAGGGTGGTGAACGGTCAAAGAATTAAATATTATATCTCAGGTAATCCTATCAATGTTGAAACTAATATTATTGAAACCGTAACCCCGGAGGAATACATAAGGGACACATTCCAGAATGTTTCAGACTCCGAAAAGGAATAGGTATGTGGTACGGTAAGTAAACCAACTCCAAAACAATTCTAATGGCAATTTTTATCCGTTTTGGAATATTTAAGAATTTTGGAAAGAAAGAAGTAATCCGGGAAGGACACGAGGCCTCCACGAGGGTGGAGGGTGCGCACACCTTCCTGGGCGCGCCCCCCTGTCTTGTGGCCACCTCGTGTGCCTCCCGGACTCCGTTTTCTTGCACGTTACGTATTTTGGTTGGTAAAAATTCATTATATAATCTCCCGAAGGCCTTGACCACCGTATCACGCAAATATTCTCTGTTTTCGTTTCGAGCTGTTCCTGTTGCAGTTTAAGAGCAAGATGTCTTCTCAAGAGTCAGTCGGGGAGAGTCGGGTGTCTCACCCGACACCAGGTCCAGGAGCAAATAGTGATGCTTATCACTTTGGACCATCAACGGAGGATGAGATGGAGGCCGACTTGAAAAGGATCGATGCCATGGAGGAAGATCAAGAAGTTACCTCTCGTCTCCAAGCAGGGTTCATGATGGGGGAACTACATAGCTCGGCTATCCCAAATTCGGTCATCCCTTCCAACTTTAAATTTCTTTCTTATGAAAACATGAAAAAGAGCGTCACTTGTTCTCCAGAAGCTATGCAACACCTTTGGGTAAAGGGAGCTTTAGCCGTTATGGACAAGCTCCGCAAAGAAGTTATGGACCTCAAACAACAAGTCAATAAGCTCGAAGAGGAGAATCGTATCCTGAGGGGCATCATCGCCAAGAAGATCACAACACCAACCATGAAGGAGACATAATCACATGGGTATGGGCACTCCCCTTGGCAACTGCCAAGCTTGGGGGAGGTGCCCCGGTATCGTATCACCATCACACTCCTATCTTTACCGTTTTACTTAGTTCGATCCTTTTAGTAGTATCTTGATCTAGTAGATTGACGTTTTAGTATCAAGTAGTTTTGAGTTTTGCTTTGTGATCTCTTTATGTAATCGAGTCCGTGAGCTATCTATAATAAAGATTAGTGTTGAGTCAAGGGCTTTGCTATCTTGCTATGATCTTGAGGAAGTAGAAAGAGTAAAAGATTAAAAGAGTTCATATTGATCTTATGGATAGTAATGACTTCACACATAAAAAGCATGAGGCATAAAAGTTGTTGAGAGTTGACAAACATAGTTTTGGTCATCATTGCAATTAATAGGAAGTAATAAGGAAAGAGAGGTTTTCACATACAAATATACTATCTTGGACATCTTTTATGATTGTGAGCACTCATTAAGTATGACATGCTAAAAGAGTTGATGTTGGACAAGGAAGACAACGTAATGGTTTATGTTTTCTCACATCTCAGTTAAAGTATATTGTCATTGATCTTCCCAACATGTTGAGCTTGCCTTTCCCCCTCATGCTAACCGAATTCCTTGCACCAAGTAGAGATACTACTTGTGCTTCCAAATATCCTTAAACCCAGTTTTGCCATGAGAGTCCACCATACCTACCTATGGATTGAGTAAGATCCTTCAAGTAAGTTGTCATGTTGCAAGCAATAAAAAATTGCTCTTTAAATATGTATGACTTATTAGTGCAGAGAAAATAAGCTTTATACGATCTTGTTGTAGAAGCAATAAAAGCGACGGACTGCATAATAAAGGTCCACATACAAGTGGCAATATAAAGTGACGTTCTTTTGCATTAAGATTTTGTGCATCCAACCCTAAAAGCACATGACAACCTCTACTTCCCTCTGCGAAGGGCCTATGTTTTACTTTATGCTTGAG